>NW_023270377.1:19594348-19655416 GCF_011800145.1 Mirounga leonina
ATAGGGTATATTTTGGTCTGTTAGAAGAAACTGTATCCCAAAATTTTAAAGAAAGAAAAACTTATATATATATATATATATATATATATATATATATATATATATATATATATACAAAAAATAAGGTTAAATACAATAAATACAAGGAAGAGATATGACTGTAAAAATTAAAAAGGATTTTAAAAAATGAATTGATAACATGGTTGAAAAAGGAAAGAAAAATTCAACTAAAAAAATAGAAAAACAGAAAAATAAAGAAAATTTAAAAATTAACTTTGAAAGACTAAAGAATCATGGGGAAAAAAGCCATGAATTCCATGTGTTGTATTCCCCTAGCGCTGGGGTTTTGCCGTTCTCATTAATCAGTAAACTTGGGCTTGGCTGGATGTACTTGCTGATCTTCTGGGGGCGGGGCCTGTTGCAGTGATTCTCAAATGTCTTTGCCTGAGGCGGAATTGTACTGCCCTCGCCAGGGGCCAGGCTAAGTAATCTGCTCGGGTTTGCTCTCGGTAGATTTTGTTCTGAAAGCTTTCCATACAGCTTTGGAGGACAAGAATGAAAATGGCCACCTCCCAATCTCTGGTCCTGGAGGAGCCAAGAGCTTGGGGCTCCACTCCCCAGTGAGCCCTCAGAGAAAAGCAGTCAATCGCTCCTGTGTCCCTGGTCTCCGGCGCACTCCGTGCACACCCAGCCTGTTACCGAGCATTTCTATTTCTGGCACATGACCCTGTTTGGAGTCTCCAAACTAGCAGATCCCTGGGGTGCACTCCCGCACTGCTCCTCCTGGGGGAGGAAGGGAAGTCTCCTCAGATCAGCCGCTTGTTGGGTCCCTGATGGAAAAGCAGTGGCCAGACTGTGCCACAGATCACAGTTTATGGCAACCCCTAGCTGAGAACCCATTTCTTGGCTCTGTCTTTGCAGCTGGCTTCCCTGCTCCAATACCTGGGAGCTCTGCCGCACTCAGGCACCCGCAGTCTTTCTGTGACCCCAAGGGTCCTGAGACCACAGTGTCCCAGCAAGTGTTCCACCCCCTGCTTAGCCACTGGAGTGCCATCCCTCAGCAGACCAGACTTCTAAAAGTCCTGATTTTGTGCTTCACTGCTCTATCACTTGCCAGTAGCTGGCTGATGGAGGTTCCGTCCCCTGCAGTCTATCTTCCTGAATATCGCCTTGGATTCACTTCTCCGAATGTCCTACCTTCCAGAAAGTGGTTGCTTTTCTGTTCAGAGTTACTGTTATTCTTTTCTTCAATCTCCTCTTGAGTTTTTAGGTGTTCTGAATGGTTTGACAACTATCTAGCTGAATTCCTGGGACCAGAAGAAATTTAGGTCTCCTATTCCTCCGCCATCTTGCTCCTCCACTCCTATGTCATCTACATTTTATGCAGCCAGGACCTGTGCCAGACACAGTCAAATCCTCTATTTCATTCATTCCTCATGAGCATTCTGCAAAGAGGGTGGCATTATTTTTACAAATAAATGCAATGAGCTCTGAGAGGTTAAGTGACATGTTCAAGTTCTTGCAAGTAGAATGAAATGGAGCTGGCATTATCATTTATATCTTTCTGATCTTGCACATTTCACTGAGTCCTTCTACTTGGAACCTAATAAGAGATACCAGTACAGATGGCAGGAAAACAAAAAATGGGCATCATATTATTCTCAGGGCTCCAGAACCCAAGGGATCTTCAACTATGGACAACTGTTAATTTGTAGTTTCCAAGAACAAGGGCAGGGGCTCAAACAGGTTCAGGTTGCAGCTCTGCCACCATCCACCTGGGTATTTCCAACGTCCTGGGCCTTATGTTCATGAGAGTAAAGTGAGACCTCAAATAAGAAAACACCTTAGAACTTTAGATTTGAAGGAGTGGGTGTGATAAGACAGGATGTATTTTCTAAATGGCTTACATCAGCTTACACTGCCATCAGTAAAGGAATGCAGCATGGAGGTGGATATTTGAGTCATTCTTTAAACCCCATCAATCCCACCTCTGGGACCTCCAAAGTGTCTTGCACAAAGATATTCATTGCAATGTTCATTTTAAGAGAAAAAATTGGAAACAAATCATCAGTTAATGAATTTTTTTTTTCCAGTCACTTCATTTTTACTGCTTCACATTTTCAGCAAACAAATCAAGGTGCAAACAGGATTTATTTCACATTAATATATTAACTGGGTTTTTTGTTTTGTTTTTGTTTTTGTTTTTTGTCAAATAAATAGGGAATTCTCTTTAAATAACCATTTCCTCACTTCACGGCCAGTCCAGAATTTCTTTTTGCTAGACATTTTAGATATATGCATTTGATAGAACATCATGTAACATATAGAACACTGCTTATGGGAATACCCAAGTTGTTTTTAAGTGAAGAAAGAGTGTAATCATTATATGTAAGAAATGATGACAACTAAATAAAAGTTCATGAATAACAACAAAAAAGACCCAAGCATAATGGCACCTCTCAAAGATAGTCATTATTAACATTTAAATATATTTTGCCAACCTTTTTTCCATCTACTTTCTATGTCACCTGAGATACATTAGATCCCATCAACTCCCATCCATTGACTCAGGTGTTAATTGGGAGTGCTACAAAGTCTCAGGTGTGATCACAATCCTGTCTTTCAGGTACTGTGGACAAAAAGAGCTCACCATGTTCTCCACTTCCGGCACTTTGCCGATGTTTGATATCCATGAGGTCAACAGGTCACTTCTCATCATGGTTGCTGCTGTCGCTCTCTTTGATAAAACAAACAATGGAACAAGTGTATTTTCACTGACATTCTCCAAATGATCATCTTTAAAAGTCTTAATCAATTTCCCTGAAGGAGAAACATGGCCTTCCTTCAGCTTTTGCTGGTTGCTTCTCTCTCTAGAATCCAGAATGAAGGCCTTAGAGCTTAGGCAAAGGGAGCAACAGGTTAGAGAAACAAAATGGCCCCCTCTCCACAAGCCTAGGCAGCTACACAACAAGCTGAATTGGCTTGAAGTATTGCCAGTACTCCAGGAATGGTTTACTCTCCAATGATTCTGGGTAGTCTCTTCTATGCCCTTTAGCTGCCTCTTAGACTCTTGCTACTCAAAGTGTAGAGTGTAGACTGGCAGCTTCAGCATGACTTGGGAGCTTGATGGGAATGCAAAAGTTCAGGCCTTACCCTAAACCTACCGAATCAGAATCTATAGCTGATTTCTATGTACCTTGACATTTAAGAAGCACTGTTTTAAACCATGTTCCTCTAAAGTCTTTTTCCCTGAATTTTGGGGGTAATGACTCAAATCAGATTCTAGGCAAATTATCTCTCCTATTCTACTTGAAGTCTAAACTATATATTATCCTGACTCAATTCTAATTCTAATTTTACATTGATTGACAACTCAGCTTCTTTGTAAGTAGTATAGACAGCCCTGGATGCACACTGACAGATGGCTCTGTACTAGGAGTGTGACCTTGGACAAGTTACTCACTTGACCTCTCCTAGCTTCATTTTTTAAAAAGATCTATTTATTTATTTATTTGAGAGAGAAAGAGCATGAGTGTGGGTGGGGGGAGCAGGCTTAGGGAGAGGGAGAGAGAATATCCCACATGAGGCTCGATCTCATGACCCTGAGATCATGACCTGAGCCAAAACCAAGAGGTGGATGCTCAACCAACTGAGCTACCCAGGAACCCTCTCCCAGCTTCATTTTTAGAAGTCAGAAAGACAAAGATAACTTGAAAAGTGAGGCATTGGAATGTTATCATTCTTCTGTTCCCAAGACAAAACTCCAATAAAGAATTGTCATTATTTCATAAATTAAAACATCACTTGGGTGAGGGCTCAATTTCCAGCACAACTATAATCCACTAATTGGAACGTCATGGATGGACATCAGCTCCTGGGTGTACTTCAGACATATACCTTCATCTACCAACTGAATTGATAGGTACATTTGCACAGCCTCAACTATGTCCTCAGTACCTGAAAAGAATGTGGTTAAAAGTAAGAAAATTAAAGGTGTCACCTCAACGGTTAGGCTGAATTTCTCTCTTTCTAAGTCTCTACTTTAACTCTGTCTTACCCATCATGGGGAATATATAGCAGAAAATGATGCCTCCTTCAGGATAAATTAATTTATAGAACTAGAGATTCTGTACTGCACCCTCAAAGCTTGATCCAAGAATCCATTTTTCTCTCCTATTGACCACACACACACTTGGTAGGAGTAGGAATGAGGAGGAATCTGAGTAGTAGAGGTTCTCTGAGATCACAGGCCAAAGCATTTCTGAATAAAGTAGAAAGGTGATGGCATCTGGTCGTGCTTCCAAAGATTAAGCTTCATGTTCTGTTCTGCATCCTTTGCCTTTTAATTTTAGATTCTTAACTAACTATCTAAGACTTCACATTTTTATTTAACTACTTAACCTTTCCAACTCTTTCTAGAGGCTGAATATGGCCACTAACTCTGATTAAGTGGAAGCCAAATATGTTACAATGAAAGAGAAAAAAAAAATGATTCTTTCTGAGAGCAAGTTTAAGAGGGGCAGATGAGAAACACACACATGTACACAGCTACCTATACTCATGTATATGCAACACACACACACATACACACACAACCTGTCAGTGGGCAGCTCTAACTTTTGTGGGGAATAGTTACCTTTACTGCTATGGTTCTCTCTCTGTCTTCATAGCCTACTTTTCCCTTCCACTAACCTGCTTATAGGAGTAACTGTAGGAATTAAGAATAATTCTAGAGATAATGAACTTTTGGGGGCAATTCATTGGCATTCAGCACTCTTTTCCACCAGTCTTTTTTTTTAAAAAAAGATTTTTAAAATTTATTTGAGAGAGAGAGAACAAGTGGTGGGCATGAGCAGAGGGAGAGAGAGACGCAGACTCCCTGCTGAGCAGGAAGCCCGATGTGGGGCTTGATCCCAAGACCTGGAGATCATGACCTGAGACAAAGGCAGACACATAACCAACTGAGCTACCCAGGCACCCCTCTTTTCCACTAGTCCTATAAGATAATTTCTTTTGGGTCCCTTAGTAAAGAAAACTGCCCCAATGAAGCAGTCACTAAGCTTAGATTACTCTAAAAAGAAGAAAAGGATGATAGATAACCTATTTTGAACAGTTATCTGTGCCAATCATTTTATATATTACAGCTGCTTTAATCATAACTACCTTAAGAAGTAGATACTATTATTCTTATTTTACAAATAAAGAAGGGTTCACACAGCACAATAGATTCAAATCAAGGGTTTTTATGGTGGATCCATGGGCTGTCTCCTCTGTATGGACACTGCCTCAGGAGCATGGCCAAATATGGCAGCCTCTGATTCCAAAGGAGAATGCTCAGACTGGTATTTAGGGACCACACCTGATAGGACCTTTGGAAAATTCTTTCTTGTTTTCTTGAGAAGACCATAGCTATGAAGGCCTTGGGTCATTTTTTACTTTTAGCATGACTTTTGGATGGATATAATACTTTTCCATGCATATAGGACACAAAGAAAAGAATATAGGGTGCAGCGCCCAACCTGGAAATTGTTCTTTCTGTTTTTGGTCAAAGGATGTGGCCTTCTTACATCATTTGGTGAAGAATCTGGGGCCAGGACACAGGTCTTTACTACTAATGCTGAGCTTTGTCCCATTGTCTTGTACTCTAGCTTTATGGTGGTGAATAAAAATGGTGATAGCTAAGAAAAGAACAGAGACATCAATACAAATTTTATCATTGAGGGAAAGGTAGTAAAGAAATCATAATCCTTTATCCACTGAATTTGTTAACAATGGGTCAGAGTCTGGAAAGGAAACAGCAGTAAGTGCACTATAAGGGGTTGTCAGAAGAAAGGATGAAAGGAACTGTGACATGTGAGAAGAGAATTAAGAGAGAGGGACCTGAACATGAGCCCAGTATGCCAAAACATGGCTAAGCAGTCATATAAGTCACATCCCCTCTCTGGGCCTCAGTTCTCACATGGAAAATGAGGTTGGGGAGAGGGGTTTGATGATCTCTAAAATTCTTCCCTGCTCAAAAATTCTGTTTTCTGTAGCTGTGCAGCAAGAAGCGGTTAAACACTGGCTTCTCCCCAGAAAAGCCTTCGGGTATTTTGCTCATTAAAAGGATTAGCTGTCCATTTGCAGGGATGTCTCTCCAATGAGGTAGGGACAGAATGGCCCAACACGGTTTTAGTTTTGATTTGCTTTATGAAGTACATATCCAATTCCCTGGCAAGTTAAGCCAAGCACGTCTTCTCATGTGTTTTAAGAATCAAGGCATTTGGCTGAGACAAAGAGCAAATGCCTCTTATTAATGTGTGACAAATCCATATGGAGAAAAACACTGTTTCTTCTCTCCCATATGGCACAGCTGAGTAACACTGGCTTTTCTGGCCTTGAAATGGTTCCATGAACCAGGTGGGTGGTTTATTTCACAGGCTAGTGACAATCCAGTGTGTCTCTCCCGCAGAGATGAAGAGGGGAGAGAATTCTTCCCTATAACCCAGGACTGCCAGCAAGGTCTATGACATGGACCATTGGCTCTTCTATCAAGATGAAGGGTGGATAAGCTACTGTGAGGAAGAAGGGAAGAAAAATCTCAAACCAACTTGAGTCCTGGACCTGAACTTTCCTTGAACCTCAAGATTTTTGAAGTTTTGTCTTAAGAAGGGTGGATCAGCTTCTTACCTTAGAAAACCCTCAAACCCCTTCCCATCCAATTTCAATCTAGTAAATGCGATGAGGTCTTTGGGGGAGAGAAGGAGCAAGGGTGAGGCGCTCTGTGTACTAGCTTTAAACTGTGGGTCCAAGGGATTAACACTCGTGGCTGTAGTATTAACCTAATTTTGGCAAGATGGGATGGATTAGCTATTTCCCCTCTCTGATGCTTAGGGTACAGAAAAAAAGTATAGAGAAGATTGCATTGACTAAGTATGAAATGTAATCAAAACAATAACAGCAGCAGAAGTCCAAATCAATCAGTACCTCTAAAATAATTCTACTTCTTTAAAAGAGCAAGAAATTATGCTGGAAAGAAGCATTAGTCATCTTTTCAGTCCTCTAGTTTAAGCCAGTATGAACTAGAAAGGGATGGTGACTTTCATTGTCCCTGCAATTCATGATGCTAAAATTAAACTCTTGTATTTCATAAATAATTTTCTCAAATTAAATTTTTGACTCCTCTTTTTGTTGTGCTATGAATAACTGCTTTAATATGGATTAATTAATTAATACATATTAATATACCTGTCATATGGCACATAACTAGAATCAAGCAAATGTGCATATTTTTCCTCTAATATGTAAGTTGCCATCATATGCAATTAGGCACAAATGCAAAAAGTTTGCTTAAAACAGAATGCAGGTAAGTGACAGCTTGTCAGGTTTGGAAGAAAATACCAAAGGTCTTACTACATTCTAGATAATCAGAACCAGGTAAGTTAGAAAACAAGATTGGATAAACCCACACATGTGTGCACACAAACATACATATACATTTTGATTTCCTAGAAATGGTGATGGTAGATATGAACTTGCACTGTATTGGGAAGGTTCCACATTGAACATTAAAGGATTTTAACTATGAGAATGATTTAAGAGTAATTGAAGGAAGCTGTATTCTTTCTTGGATATATTTGTGGACTTTTCAAATTCTAAAAATTTAAGATTTTTATCCAAGTTCAATTAGTCCAGTGGAGAAATTCCCCTGTAAAATTTCCATATCAAATTAACCCACACTTGCTAGACTGATTCAAGGGATGGAAACATATCCCAAGACATGTTCATACAATTGCAATCATTAAAAGATTCTTCCTTATATTAAAACAATATCTATAATTTTCATTTTTGCCCCTCTGGAGCTATCGAGAAATCTGATTTGTTTACATGACAAATCTTCAGAATTTCCGGTCACTTGTTATATCCTTCATAATTCTTCTTTGGATTTCAGAATAAGCATACCAAATTACTTGAAGTGAGTAAGTGGAAAGTAAGTGGAAAAACTGGCAGGTTGGTGGAGGGATCTCAATTAACACTTACTAGTCACGTAGTATGTGTCCACAGTGTTACTAAGTTCTAAAGGTCCCTTTAAAAGTCCAACACCCTGAACCAATCTCCACACTCCAAAGGGTTCTTCTAAGATCAGAGTAGAATGGGTCTACCATTATTATTATACTTTGCAGGAGGAGGGTAGTATTACTGAGAGAAAGAAGGCAGATGATAAGAGTTAACTTCACAATGCCCTTCTCAAACCTGTGAGTCTACAAACAGCTCTAAGTCTATAAAGGAGCTTAAGATTCTTGGTTTGAAAGCCACAAGAGGGCACTAGACTACTATATGGACCTAGCTCTACTTCTCACCCAAAGCACAAAACAAGGGGTCGGTATTGAGGTTACACTGACTGACAATAGTAGATGGCCACATCAGTTGTATGTCCTAAGTCTATGTCTGAAATACAGTATGTAATCCTGGATGATATACAAAGCTGTTGGCTATGAAACATGTATTCAGATGCTAAGCTTGGGTTATGCTAAATACAGTAGAATTCACATGCAATTTGAAAAAATGAAAAGGAGTAAGATCTGCTTCCCAATTTCTAAGAAAAAGTAAGGTGGATTTTTAGGCTGTGAGTTCTGAAAACAAGGGCAACATGGTGATTGTCAGGGACAAACAGCAGAAGTTAGACAGATGGGAGCCTTCTGCATCTACTTTTGGAAAGCCTGACATCTGATGAGGCTCATGTTTGGCCACAGTATTATCTCTGGACCATGAGATTTACACTGGTCATCACCCAAGGTTTTGTCTCTGCTCCTGAAGTTCTCTGTACTTAAGGTTCCAGGAAAACTAGTCGCAAGCTAAATAAAATACACTGAAGAACCTCTTACAAATATAAAATGAGTCTATACAATGTCATCACACCATGTGAAAGAGACAAAAAAATCAGCCAATTAAGTTGTAGGTTAGTCTGAGTAACATCAACCAACAGATTGTTTGCTTCAGTGAAAAAGTATCTACACATAATGCCAAAACAGTCAATTAAGTTAATTCAGCCAAATGTGAATCAAAAAAGGGAAAAATAATCAAACAGTTTGCTTGAAATCATGGAAATTAAACCCTAGTCGAAGGCCTGAGTTTTCTGCTTGAAATAATTATGTTGAATATTGTGTAGGAAAGGACTGTTTTGGTATCATAACTATGTATGAAATATACTTACCCATAAAAATAACTAGGTAGATAAATAGAAAGATAGATAGATGATAGATGAGAGATAGATAATTGATAGATAAATTGGTAGATAGATAAATAGAATAACTCAGATGAGCCTCATAGAAATGAGTTACTTGCTTGGTTAAGGCAGAGATTCTTGCTTCAACAGGAAAGACAGGAGAGGGTCATTTGTCTGAGGCAGGATTTAGCTCTTTAGTGGCAATAAACACCCCCACAGCAATTAGTCCCTGTGAAAGAAGTCTCTAGTCATGGAAGTGGATTTGCAAAGCCAGCTAAAATCACTGAGGATGTTCTCTTCTTCCTAGTCTCTTGTTAATTTACTTATATTCTAAGTTCCGGATCGATGACCTTCATTTTTGTACTGTGTCAGAACCTTCCTGATTTTGATCCTCTTGCTTCCATTGTGCTTCTAACATTTGGCCAGGCATTGCTCTGTGGCTCCTTTCTTCCATTGTGGACCAAATAGAGCCCTCACCTTCTGCTTTCTGACTCCATCCTAAGCTTTCTCCTCAGAAATCTTGCTTTTCCCGGAATTGATCTATATATGACATTGGCTCCATCTTTAGGTCCTTTTTAGTGTCAGATATATTGAGACTGTTAAAGGTATCTTGACTACTTGAGTTGGCTTTGATCAACTTACTTGCTTGGCTGCTATCTTTTAAGTGACATTTTTTTTCCTCATAATTTTACATTTTGCTAAATTCTGGCCACCAATTTTTGCATATTCTCTGGTTTGTTTGTTTTTTTTATTCTTTTATTAGCTTAACACTGCACTTGAAATTCTATCTTGACACCTTCAGTTCTGTTTTCAGACCTCTAACAGCTAAACCCACCCCAAACTGATGGTGGCCATCCTCTATGCAAGTTCAGGCTCCTCTCCCAGCACAGACCTCATTTTCTGGCATGCTCCCCAGCACTACAAGAGAGGTAAGTTCAGAGGAAAGTGGCCCAGAACCTTCTCTCTGCATTTTTTTCCATATGGCAGGACTTTGAAGCTGCCTTTCTGGCCTGCCTGCCCTCTGTTACCAAACACACACTTTTTAAAATTAGGAAATGAAAATGATAGTTCTACTTCTAGCCAGGAGTTTGTCTAATGTGCTCCAGGAAAAGGATGATTAATGGAGCTAAGGCTTTATGCCTGAGCCAGGGGGCAGCAGCTTGTGGGAAATAACTGAGATGCGCCAACTCAACCATAGCCTCGGGTCAGGTGAACAGAACTGGCTTTGGGCCTACCAGAGACCTTAAAGTTAGCCAGTAGCTGTGGCAGAAAGGTTGCCCCAGTAAGGGTCTGGTGGGCACACATGGCCCAAAGGAACACGGCAATTTTCTGATTTTTTTGCTCTATATAGAGAACCAACCTAGTCAACCCTGGCCTACAGGAATTAGTCAGCAGCTCGAATATTCAAACTGGTTGTCCAGACCGCCTAAATTATATGGATAATAGCAAACGTTTCCTTCTGCTGAATGCCATGTGGACTCATTCCAAAGTGCTTTTTGGGTTTGAGGCACTATGTGTAATAGTCTTTCACCAGAAGGGGGAAAAATAAAAAAAGAAAAATGTAGGGAATTTGAATCCTGCTTTGTTAACTCGGAACTGAGAGTAGGAAAAATCTGTATGATCTTGGCTGAGCAGTGGTTTTCCACTTCTCTCAATGTTGAAATTAACCTGACTGCATGAAATACTCAAAAAGCACATTCATATGGTTTCATGTCATCTGAGGTTTGTGATGCCAAAGACTTATGGCATAAGCCTTTAGATCAGTCCAGTTTAATATCGGGTGGTACCTAGGAGTCCATGAGCATGACCCATCATACACTATATCCAACCCAAATGGTATTTCTTCCATGAGCTCTCACCTGGATCCTCTCCTATTACCTTGTGGTTCTCTAGTATTTGGTGTGACTTCCTTTGCTCAACTAGACAAGCTTTCTTCTTATCATTTAAGTTCATTTATTTCTCTTCATTAAAAAAAAAAAATTCTTTCCTAGTGACCTCTGCAAAAATAAATAAGTAAAACAAAAAGGAATTTGCAAAAATAAAACCTACCCTGTACTGTCTCCTCTCAAAATTGAGAATTGCAGTTCCTACTCATCACAAAGGAAGGGGGTGGGAGCACCAAAGAAATGATATTAAGATTTGAGTAGCCCCCAAAAATAAAACCAATCATTTTAAAATGCATGATCTCCTTTGCTCCCTACATGGGGCTCTTTCCTCTTTAGTAAAATGATGATTATAATGATTAGGCCAGGAGAGGTAAAAATCACTCAGCATATAAATGGGAAGATTGGAATCAGACTTGGATTTCCTCTGTTCCTTTCTCTCTACCATGTTGAGTCCCAATATGCCCCAGCATCTCTAGAGACAAAGGTCTGGAGGAAGCACAAAGGGACTTCTATTTTCACCGTTCGGTTCTAACAAGATGAAGATCAGCAGGCAGACAGACACACTTGGGAATAATGGCTCTGCTCTCTCAACCAGGCTCCCTCCCCCAGTGCCTTTATCCCCACTCGGGGCGACCTCGACAGAACAAGCTCGCTCTGTAATGATTACTTCGTCAGCAGGGGCTGTGTATTTAGTAGCAGGAAATATAAGCCTTTGTGGTCAGTGTGACGTCACCCACCCACTAAACAGGCCTTTATAATTTGACCACAAAAAGGCTTGAAAGAGATACACACATACACACAGAGAAAGAGGCGATAGGACTGTCAACAGTTGTCTGCACAGTGAAAGGAGCATTGTATTTTCCAAATGCTTCCCAAAAGCCTGATGTTTGGTCTGCCGTAGACAAAACATCTGGATGATATATGGCATTTTCTCTTGGTAGCAAGTGTCCCAACTCATCCATCTTGCTCTTCCTTTGTCTTTCCCTTTCTCTCTCCTTCTCTTGTTTTCTCCCTTCTTCACTCCCTTTATCCTTCTGCTTCCCTTTCCTTCTCCTTCCCGTTTTACTCTCCCTTAATCTAAAATATGCAAATATATATTTTTAAATCTTTTAATTGTTTTCCAGTATTTGGGTTCATGGCGTGTGCACATATACATGCACCCACATGCACACCCACACACATCAGCTTTATTCTTCTCCTGGATACTTCACTGCTAAAGAGAAAAAGAGAGAGAGCTACAAAAACAAAAAGAGAGAGAACAGGAAGAGAAACGTTTAAAAAGATGTAGCTGATATATTAGCATATTTAAATTTGCTTCCCACATATGTCTTGGTTTTCATACTAATTTTGTAAAGAAGTAAATGATTCCTTTTTAGTGCTAAATGACAAACTACCTTTTAGTGTCATAATGTGCAAATTCAAGGTAATATTTCACTTGTATATTTTACTTTATTTTATTTTTTAAGATTTTATTTATTTATTTATTTGAGAGAGAGAGAGAGAGAGAGAAACAGCATGAGAGGGGAGAGGGCCAGAGGGAGAAGCAGGATCACCGCTGAGGTGGGAGCCCGATGTGGGACTCAATCCCAGGATTCCGGGATCATGACCTGAACCGAAGGCAGTTGCTTAACCAACTGAGCCACCCAGGCACCCTATTTTACTTTATTTTTTTAAATTTTAATTTAGGAGAAAAGATGAAGCATATTAATAATTAATTAACACTCTCATTGATGACAAATAGAGAAAGAAAATAAAGATGGATACGGATAAACAAAAGAGCAGATAAGCTGAGAAAGGAGGGTAGAAAGAATCATCTATACAATAACCTATATGATACACCTGTATTAACTTTTCGCTAGTTTGAGACTAGGGAGACTCTGTCAGAGATTGAGAGAGACAGGGAGAGGAAGTCTGAGAGCTGCCGGCTGATGTGTCTGACCTCTGAATTAAGGCTGATGGAGAAGTATGGCTTCCTCTGATTTGGATCATTGTGGAAACCTCCCTCCAAGGGCTCTGAGCTTTCCTCTGAAGCATGTAGCAGGAAACACCTGCTTCACTTCCCTGATTTTTTCCCCTTTAGGGAGTCTGGGTCCCCCCCTACCCCTTTCTGCAGTGCACAAATGGACAAGTAGATTTTCCACATGTCCCAATCTTCCTTAAGAGAGGAAGTCTAGAACCATCTATTAGCAAATGATGCACTACAATGGCTTCCTTACCCCTTACTCTATTCTTTTTTTTTTTCCTCCTCTTCCAACTGATTGTTATGACTGCTTCCTCAACCCAGCTTTTTTGCTCTATACTAATAATATTCTTCTCCCAGGATATATGAGGCGTAAGAAGTTGACCCAAAATATCTGATAGGCAAGTGTTCATTTTATTCATCATGATTCTTAATTTGGGGTTCTGCCATTTCCTTCCCCGTAACGAAGGGGGAAACAAATGGGATCCCATTTTGGAAAGGCATAAAAAGTATGCATTGCATCAAGATAGCAGCCCTCAAAAAGCCTCCCAGCCAGGGGCACCATGCAATTAGAAGCTTCTTGGAGGTGCCCTCATCCACTGTTGAAAAATGGCAGCCAAGAAACCATCTACATAAGTGCAGAAACAAAGTCATTTTTTTTATTAAATAAAAGGAAATTGTGAAATTTAAGAAATTTTCTTCAGGCTTACAAAGACTACTGGAGGTCACCACATCTATTTCTCTTTCTCCAAACAGCAATATTTGTGACACTGCTATCTCCTCCCCAATGTCTCCTTCTTCCGTTCTCTAGTAAAAAGAATCCTTGAGTAGAAAAGGGCAAAAGGCAGAGTAGACCCAAAAATGAGCTAAAATGCTGTTTTTTATTATTGTTTTTTCACAGGAAGCTCTCTATGATATCAAATACTGGGATGAATTTAGAAGTATATTTTGCTTTATAAAGAAAGGCTGGCTAGTTTAATAGAAATATAACTAATAAATCTTATTGAGTCACTGGAAAAATTGGGGATAGAACCATGAGACCATGATGAATCACCTCTTTTCTCTAGACAGTTTAATCTGTACAATGGGAGGGTTACACTAAAATATGTCTGGAGTTACTTCTATCCATGTTTTGTAACATATGTGACAGAACAGAGATGACTATTTCATTTAAATTGCTCCTAGAAACCAAGAAGAAAATGGGAAACACCCAAATGAGGAAATAGACAAGGGAATAAAAAGAAGTAATTTACAAAAGAAATCCTACATCAGATCAGTGAACTTATGAACAGATACTCAACCTTGTTAATGATCAAAGAAATACAAATGAAAACATAGGCTTTCATGGTTACTTCTGAGCCTGGTCAAAAGGGAAAAGATAGATTTTCATAATATTTTCATCATAACATTTCATCATAATAGCAGAACATGGAAATAACACATATGTTATATGTACATAACACATATGTATTATATTATGGTATACCCATGTATTGGAATACTACGAACCATTCAAAATGACTATATGGATCTATATGCCTTAATAATGGAAATATAGCTACCATGTATTAAGAAAAAAAGAAAAGGTCATAAAACATATGCAGTACTACTCTACTTAAGGAAAATGTATGTCATATGCATAAGTACACATGCACAGGAAAAAGTCTGAATGGACACTTATAATATTAACAGTGGTTTTCTCAAAGTGTTGAAATCATTATATAGCAATCTTCTTTATACTTTTCCATATCGTTGGGATATTTTACAGTGAGCATGTGCTACTTTTATAATCAACAAAATTCATCTCTATTTGGGAATAATACATAATTAAATAAAATGCTATAAGTTTGCTGCTCATAGAACATTGCATAGAAAACAGGAGTGAGCCCTATTTGGGCAGTACATGGTAAGGGGAGCTAATAACCTGGTCTGTTCATTCAGAGCCCCAGAATCTTCAGTAAAATTATTGGCCAGTTCCTTGTAGTTCAGCTATGTCTCTTTGATAAGTTGCCTGTATTTCTTGAGCCCCAGTTCCTTCATCTACAAAAAAGGATAATAGCTTTTATCTTGCAAAGTAGTTGCCATAATTCAATGAAATCACACCTACGTATTTCTTAGAGTACAATACATATAATTGTTATATAATAAATACAATTGTTGTTATACAAAATTACACTATACCAAACAGTGATTTTTGAATTAAATTTGTTAATTGATAGAAACCACACTGGAATGATTTGCCTATATGTCATTTGCAGTTGTTGTGTGTTAACTACTAAGGTTAGTAGTAAATAGAATATTCTTAATAGGATAGGGACAAAAGCTTTGGTCATGAGTGACTTTACTTCCTTTAATGAACAGTCTCTGGAACTCTCTGCTGTGCAGCCTCTATGCCTTACCCAGCCTTAACAGCATATCTGGAGCTCCTAACATTAGTATAACCTTGACCTAGACACAGTAGGGGACATAAAGAAGAAAAAAGAAAATGCAAATTCAGCCTTCAACGTGCTTATAATGTAATGAGACAAATAAGCCAACACTCCACAAAATGCAGTATGATAAAATGTTTTATGTACAACAAAAAATTCACACTAAAAAGCTAGAGACATTTACATGATTCTCTCTGTAGGTGAAGACTTCAGAGAAGCTGTGGTGCCAGACTAGTTTTTAAGCAGGAATTTTCTACAAGGAAGATATGGAGAAGGACATTCCAGGCCGAGGAAGATATGTGTAAAGGCAATGAGAATATCATACCCGGGATACACCAGGAATTCTCACAAAGAGGCTGGCATGGTTGGTGCACAAGCCACGTGGTGGGAAATGGCATGAGATGGAGCTGTACGTGCACAGTGACAAGAGGGAGTGGGGAGGGGGTGTCTTGTAAGCCAGGCTGAGGGACGTAAACTCTATCCTGTGGTCCACAGGACATGTCTAAGAAGCTTGATATGGAATGATCTATCTTGATCTCAAATGTGATCCAGTCACACTTCTCAGTAGAATCAATTGAAAGGGGATGAACCCAGAAGAAGGGCAACATTAGGAAGATTTCACTGAGGTCCTACTGAGAAATGATGAGGACCTGAACCAAGGCAGAGGAGAGGATGGTGATGGCGATGGGGGGTCATGGTGACACACACCAATGTGAGAGCTGAGTGGTTCTCTACTAGCTCAATCACTGACTGACTTTTAGAACTTGGGCAGAAATCCCCAAGTCTGATACTTCACCTATAAGATGTAGGGGTATGGGCCAAATCAACTTACAAAGTTGATTTGGTTATGGAACTGGGACCTGAAGGTATGGTGAATAGACAGTCCTGGCTATTCTGATGAGGTCCAGTATCTAGAAGGGGCATATGGGGTGTGTGTGAAAAGTGCTGGATGGACAGAACTGAGTCTCTTTTCCAGAGGCAGGGATGGGCATGATTCAGACAAGAAGCTTCCCTCTCCAGCCAGATGCATAGTCAAGGTGGTATTGAAATCCCTCATGAACTTTCTGTGACCTGAGAAAGGGTCAGTGAGTACTGGGAGGGTCAGGAAGATGAGTTTAAGAACAAGCTGAGAAAATATGATACTGCAGGAGAGTATCAGGAAAGAGCAGTCAGCAGCAGAAAACTGGGGCACCTAATCCCCACCAGTAGAAAGGGCCAGCTTGGAGGCAGGCAGAATCCTGCTCTGGGCTCAGAGCAGACGAGCAGGCTGGGACAGAGAGGTCCTGGGATGTGGCACACGCAGAGCAGGAGTCCTGCCTGGCCTGCAGCACTCACATTGCAGCACCCCTATATTTTCTCCAGTGCATCCTACTCACATTCTCTGACCTGTCCCCCACCAAGCCCGACCTGGCCTACTCCGCCACCTGCCTGATGACCTGGGCTAGAAATCAGAAGAAAGGCCTGCCATGTGTAGGGGGCTGCATCACTGTCTGAGTGTTGGGATATTTATCTGTGAAATGAAGATAACCCATCCCTATGCAGCTCACAGAGTTTTGGGAAAGAGCAAATGAATACTCTACAAATCATCTCATAATGTTAAAAAATACTCTGTTCAAAGTATGATCATCATCATATCAGACCTTACTTAACTTTAACTTTTCAGGCCAAGATACATTGGAATTTCAATAAAAAAAGATCAGGGTATCTGGTTTTATTTGGCTTCCTTACCAATATTCCTTGGACATCTTAACTGGTACTACTTTATGAAATGTTACACAAATATTAGTAAGTATTATAAAAAATTATAAAGTGAAAGATCTATTAGCTCAGAGCAAGAAACCAGTCCACACCTGAAATTAGCTGTATCCCTACACAACTTGGCTTCTGCTATCCGGAAAACTCTACAGACAAATGTGGTTGTACATAGAGCCGTTTGCTGAGAAACAGTAGACAAGGACTCTGACCCAAGCCTGGCTGCTCTGGGCCCCACTGAACACTGATTTCCAAAAAGAGGAGGTTGATCTGAAAGACCTCTACCTTCCCACCTGATTCTGAGTATGCTACATCTTCAGTATTGATTGAGCACCTCCTTTATTCCTCAAGCTGCAAGGGACTTACTTGTAGGTGATAGAAAGAACACCATGAACGCTTATATACATTAGGGTCTCTACCTCAAGAATCTTAGGGTAGTTGAGGAAATAAGATATAAATGTGCAGACACAAGAACAGAAAATCAGCAATAATTTTTCTCATGTCTTGTTCCCATGAAATGTTTGATGCATTTGCACATTAAGGTACAAACAGTTCAAAAGTAATGTGAGGGGGAAACAACTGGAGGTGGAAGGGGGTGGCTTTGCATATGCATCTGATAGAGCGAGACACTGAAGATTCCCAGGATGAGTGGTGTGCTAAGCTAGAATAGAGACCCTAGTCTCTTGGGTCCTAGTACAGGTAGGTGGTATGGTGTAGTTGAAAGCGCATGGACTATAAAGGCAGATGAGTCTGTATTAGAATCTCCTCTCTTGTCTGAGCAACTGTGAGTAGGATGTGATCTAATATTTTCATTTCACAGAAGAGTCAGTGGGCTCAGGTGGAGCTGTGGTGAGGATTTTGGAAAGAGACATTGTGTGTGAAGTGTCTTACACAGTGCCTGACATGCTGTAGATGACACCTGTCAGCTCCTTCTGAAACCTCAGGACATGGGGTTAAAGCCTGCTTGGGAAGGGCAGCTCAGACACACCCTGGCATGCTCTGCCCTCTCTTCTTTCGGTCAGATGTATGTCTTCCATCTCTTGGCTTGGAGTCCAAAAGTATGTTACTGGTAACTTCAGGAAGCCCAGGGCTGCCTGGAAACCTCTCAATCTGAGGTGGCAATGACATAGCTGACCTGGACCTTGGGGATAGCCAGGGAAGGGGGAGTGCAGAGCTGGGCTCTTGGAAAGGAAACATGGTTTGTTTAGGTGTGACGTTAGGTTGTTCATTTGAGGTTTTTCTTGTTTCTTGAGGTAGGCTTATATTATTATAAACATCCCTTTTGGAACTATTTCTGCTGTGGCCCAAAGATTTTGGACCCTTGTGGTTTCATTTTCATTTGTCTCTGTGTATTGGTTTATTTCCTCTTTGGTTGCCCCATTCATTGTTTAGTAGCACGTTATTTAGTTTCTTGTGTTCATTCCATATTTTTTATTGTGATTGATTTCTGGTTTCATATCGTTGTGGGCAGAAAAGATGCTTCATATGATTTCAGTCTTCTTAAATTTATTGAGACTCATTTTGTGACCTAACATGTGATCCATCCTGGAGAATATTCCATGTGTGTTTGGAAAGAATATATATTTTACTATTTTTGGACAGAAGGGGTTAAGAGGTACAAAGTTCCAGTTATAAAATAATTAAGTCACAGAGATGAAAAGTATAGCACAGGGAATATAGTCAATATTGTAATAAGGCTGTATGGTGACAGATGGTGACCACACTTACTGTGGTGAACACTGAGTAACATACAGCATTGCCAAATCAAGATGCTGTACACCTGAAATTAGCATTACATTGTATGTCGATTATATTTCAATTTAAAAAAAAAAAGGAAACAGGGTTGAGTCTAGAGAATACATCTACCTCTTTTGAGGTTTGAAACAGCCTTGACCTCATTGTTCTAGAGCTATTATCTGCTCTGGTACAGAAGGAAGAGAGCAGTGAGGGAAAAGGAGTGGTTTTTTGTTTTGGTTTGGTTTTGGTTTTTTACTTGAAATATTCAATACTTTTTATAAAATAGACTTTGTTATGACTTTGCCCAGCTGTAGGCTAAGGTAAGTGCTCTGAACTTGTTTAAGGTAGGCTAAGCTAAGCTACAATGTCCAGTAGGTTAGGTATATTAAATGCATTTTTTTCTTTTTATTCTTTTTATTTGAGTATAATTGATGTGTAATGCTACATTAGCTTCAGTTGTACAACATTGTGATTCAACAAGTTTATGTATTATGCTGTGCTCACCGCTAGCATAGCTACCATCTGTCACCACACAACACAATTACAATATCACTGACTCTTCCTTATGTTGTGCCTTTTATTCCCATGACTTAATTCACTCCATAACTGGAAGCCTGGATCTCCCACTCCCCTTCACCTATTTTGCCCATCCCCTGCCCGCCCTTCCCTTGGGCAACCATCAGTTTGTTCTCTGTATTACAAGTTTGATTCTGCTTTTTATTTGTTTATTCATTTGTTCGTTCATTTTTAGAGTCCATATATGAGTGAAATTATATGGTATTTGTCTTTCTGTGTCTGACTTGTTTCATTTAGCATAATACCCTTTAGGTCCAAACATGTTGTCACAAATGACAAAAATCTCATCCTTTGCTATGGCTGCATAATATTCCATTGTATAGGTCTACTACATCTTCCTTATCCATTTGTCTGTTGATAGACATTAGGCTGCTTCCATATCTTGGCTATTGTAAATAATGCTGCAATAAACATAGGGGTGTATATATATTTTCCTTTTAAAAAATTTTTGGTTTTTTTATTTTATTTATATTCAACTTATTTAACATATAGTATATTATTAGCTTCAGCGGTAGAATTTAGTGATTCATCAGTTGAATATAACACCCAGTGCTCATTACATCCCATGCCCTCCTTGAGACCCGTCACCCAGTTACCCCAACCCCCATCCACCTCCCCTCTGGCAATCCTGTTTGTTTACTATAGTTAAGAGTTTCTTATGGTTTGCCTCCCTCTCTGTTTTCTTTTTTTTTCTTTTTTAAAAGATTTTATTTATTTATTTGACAGAGAAAGACACAGTGAGAGAGGGAACACAAGAAGGGGAAGTGGGAGAGGGAGAAGCAGGCTTCCTGCTGAGCAGGGAGTCCGATGCGGGGCTCGATCTCAGGACCCTGGGATCATGACCTGAGAGGAAGGCAGACACTTAACGACTGAGCCACCCAGGCACCCCTCCCTCTCTGTTTTCATCTTATTTTATTTTTTTCCTTATTTCCCATATGCTCATCAGTTTTGTTTCTTAAATTCCACATAGGAGTGAAATCATATGGTATTTGTCTTTCTCTGACTGACTTATTTCGCTTAGCACAATACACTCTAATTCCATCCACATGGTTGCAGATGGCAAGATTTCTTTCTTTTTGATGGCTGAGTAATATCCCACTGTGTGTGTGTGTGTGTGTGTGTGTACCACATCTTCTTTATCCATTCATCAGGTGAAGGACACCTGGGCTTCTTCCATATTTTGGCTATTGTGGACATTGCTGCTATAAACATTGGGGTATATGTGCCCCTTTTAATCACTACTTTTGTATGCTTAGGATAAATACTTAGTAGTGCAATTGTTGGGTCATAGGGTAGCTCCATTTTTAGCTTTTTGAGGAGCCTCCATACTGTTTTCCAGAGTGGCTGCACCCCGCCAACAGTGTAGGAGGATTCCCCTTTTTCCATATCCTTGCCAACATCTGTCATTTCCTGAGTTGTTAATTTTAGCCAGCCTGACTGGTGTGAGGTGGTATCTCATTGTGGTTTTGATTTGCATTTCACTGATGATGAGTGATGTTGAGCATTTTTTCATGTGTCTGTTGACCATTTGTATGTCTTTGGAGAAATGTCTGTTCATGTCTTCTGCTTGTTTCTTGACTGGATTTTTTCTTCTTTAGGGGTGCATATACCTTTTCAAATTAGTGTTTTCATTTCTGGGCTTGCTAATTCTCCCAGGAGTTTACATATATATGAGGCGGAAAAAAGACAACATAACATAGACAGGCATATTGGAATTGAACCTTGGCTCTAATATTTACTAACAATATTATTTGGGAGAAACTACTTAACCTCTAAGAGTTTTTTTTTTAATTTATTATTTTTAGTTATTTTTTTATTTTAATTCCAGTAAAGTTAACATACAATGTTATATTAGTTTCAAGTGTACAATACAGTGATTCAATAATTCTATACATTACTCAGCGCTCATCACTCTTAATCTCCTTCACTTATTTCATCCATCCCCCCCACCCACCTCCCCTCTTGTAGCCATCAGTTTGTTTCTCTATAGTTAAGATTCTGGTTTTTGGTTTGTCTCTTTTGTTCTTTGTTCATTTGTTTTGTTTCTTAAATTCCACAGATGAGTGAAATCATGGTATTTGTCTTTCTCTGATTGACTTATTCACTTAGCATTATACTCTCTAAATGCATCCATGTTGATGCAAATAGCAAGATTTCTTTCTTTTTGAGGGGCACCTGGGTGGCTCAGTCGGTTAAGCGACTGCCTTCGGCTCAGGTCATGATCCTGGAGTCCCAGGATCGAGTCCCGCATCGGGCTCCCTGCTCAGTGGGGAGTCTGCTTCTTCCTCTGCTCCCCCCTCTTGTACACTCTCTCTCTCACTCTCTCTCTCTCAAATAAATAAAATCTTTAAAAAAAAATAAAAGATTTCTTTCTTTTTGATGGCTGAGTAGTATTACATTATATATATACCATCTCTCCTCTATCCATTCATTTATTGATGGACACTTGGACTGCTTCTATAATTTGGCTCTTGTAAATAATGCTGCTATAAAAATACGGGTGCATATATCTTTTCAAATTAATGTTTTGTATTCTTTGGGTAAATACTCAGTAGTGGAATTATTGGATCATGTGGTAATTCTATTTTTAATTTTTTTAGGAACCTCTATACTGTTTTCCACAGTGGCTGCTCTAGTTCTTATTCCCATCAACAGTGCACAAGGGTTCCTTTTTCTCCACATGCTTGCCAGCACTTTTTGTTTCTTGTATTTTTTTATTTTAGCCATTCTGACATGTGTGAGGTGATATATCACTGTGGTTTTGATTTGCATTTTCCTGATAATTAGTGATGAGCCTCTTTTCCTGTGTCTGTTGGCCATTGGTATGTCTTCTCTGGAGAAATGTCTTCTGTTCATGTCTTCTGCCCATTTTTAAATTGGATTATTTGTTTGGTTTGGTTTGGTTTAGTATTGAGTTGTATAAGTTCTTTGTATATTTTCGATACTAACCCTTTATTGAATATGTCATTTGAAATACCTCTTCCCCTTCAGTAAGGTGTCTTCTAGTTTTGTTGGTTGTTTTCTTTGCTGTGCAGAAACTTTTTTATTTTGATGTAGTCCCAATAGTTTACTTTTGCTTTTGCCTCCCTTGCTTCAGGAGACATATTTAGACAAATGTTGCTATGGCCAGTGTCAGAGCAATTACTGCTTATGTTCTCTTCTAGGATTTTTATGGCTTTAGGTCTCACATTTAGGTCCTTAATCCATTTTGAGCTTTTTTTGTGTATGGTGTAAGAAAGTGGTCCAGTTTCATCCTTTTGCATGTAGCTGTCCAGTTTTACCAACACATCCGTTGAAGAGACTTTGTTCCATTGCATATTCTTGCCCCTCTGTCAAAGATTAATTGACATATAATAGTGAGTTTATTTCTGGGCTTTCTAGCCTGTTCTATTGATCTATGTGTCTATTTTTGTGCTAGTAGTGTACTCTTTTCGATTACTACAGTTTTGTAGTATATCTTGAAATCTGGGATTGTGATTTCTCTAGTTTTGTTCTTTTTCAAGATTGTTTGGCTATTAGGGGTCTTTTGTGGTTCCATACAAATTTTAGGATTATTTGTTCTAATTCTGTGAGAAAGGCTGTTCATATTTTGATAAGGATTGCATTAAATCTGTAGATTGCTTTGGGTAATATGGTCATTTTAACAATATTTGTTCTTTCGATCCATGAGCATGAAATAATCTTTCCATTTTTTGGTGTCATTGTCAATTTCCTTTAGCAATGTTTTATAGTTTTCAAAGTATAGATCTTTCAACTCCTTGGTTAAGTTTATTCCTAGGTATTTTGTTATTTTTGTGCAATTATAAATGGGATTTCTTAATTTCCCTTTCTGCTACTTCATTATTAGTGTGTAGAAATGCAACGGATTTGGGTGCCTGAGTGGCTCATTTGGTTAAACATCTGCCTTCAGCTAGATCATGATCCCAGGGTTCTGGGATCGAGTCCTACATCGGGCTCCCTGCTTAGCAGGGAGTCTGCTTCTCCCTCTCCCTCCCCCTACTCTTGTGCTCTCTCTCTCTCTCTCACTCTCTCTCTCTTTCACTCATTCTCTCTCTCAAATAAATAAAACCTTAAAAAAAAGAAATGCAACAGATTTCTGCATATTGATTTTGTATCCTACGATCTTAGTGAATTCATTTATCAGTTCTAGTAGTTTTTTTGGTGGTCTTTAGGGTTTTCTAAATATAGTATCAGGGGCGCCTGGGTGGCTCAGTTGGTTAAGCGACTGCCTTCGGCTCAGGTCATGATCCTGGAGTCCCGGGATCGAGTCCTGCATCGGGCTCCCTGCTCAGCAGGGAGTCTGCTTCTCCCTCTGACCCTCCCCCCTCTCATGTGCTTGCTCTCTCTCATTCTCTCTCTAATAAATAAATAAAATCTTTAAAAATAAATAAATAAATAAATAAATAAATAAATAAGGTATCATGTCATCTCCAAATAGTGAAAGTTTTACTGCTTCCTTACCAATTTGGATGCCTTTTATTTCTTTTTGTTGTCTGATTCCAATACTATGTTGAATAAAAGTGGTGAGAGTAGACATCTTTGTCTTGATCTTAGGAGAAAAGCTCTCAGTATCTCACTCTTGAATATGACATTAGGTATGGGTTTTTCACATATGGCCTTTATTATGTTGAGGTATGTTCCCTCTAAACCTACTTTGTTGAGGGTTTTTTTAATGAATGGACTTTGTACTTTGTCAAATGGTTTTTCTGCATCTATTGAAATAATCACATTGTTCTTATCTATTGTATCTTATCTAAAATCTTATAGGACATTTTTCCTCTCCCCATCACAGCTTACAGACTAGGTGTCTCTTGTTGATGTGATGTATTATAGCAATTGACTTACAAATACTGAACCACTCTTACATTTCCAGAATAAATGCCACTTGATCATGGTGGACGATTTTTTAAAATATATTGTTGGATTTGGTTTGTTATTTTGTTGAGGATTTTTGCATCTATGTTCATCAGAGATATTGGCTTGTAGTTCTCTTTCTTTTGTAATGTCTTTATCTGGTTTTAGTATCAAGGTAATGCTGAGCTCAGAATGAATTTGGAAGCTTTCCTTCCTCTTTTATTATTTTTTTAATAGTTTGAGAAGAATAGGTACTAACTCTTCTTTAAATGTTTGGTAGAACTCACCTGTGAAGCTTTCTGGTCCTGGACCTTTTTTTTTAATTGGAAGTTTTTTTTGTTTTTTTGTTTTTATTCGATTGCATTGCTGAAAGAGTTTTAGATTTTAATCTACAAAATGGGAATAATAATTCCTGCCTTGCAAGGTTAATATGAGAACTTAAATAAATAAATAAATAAATAAAGTTATTTATATAACATATACTTATTAAATATATATAAAATATATATTATGTGTGTGTAGGACATCACAGAAGCTAGTAGAGAAGGTTCATGAATATAGCATGAAGTCTGGATTTGAAGCTGTAAGCAATAGAGAGGAACTGCAGGTCTCAGACAGAGGAGGGAAGTAATTAAAAACAGTTTTAAAAAAGTAAATCCGAGGGCAGCATGTGGGGTGTATTGAAGCAAGGACACATGACAGAATGGAGATCAATAAGGACCTGGTGTAATAAACTAGGCAAATGATGTTAAAAGTCACAGGTGACAGGGAGATGGAGAAGAGTGAGTCTTATGTGACAGCTATAGGACATTTTTCCTCTCCCCATCACAGCTTACAGACTAGGTGTTTATGGCCCCCCCTTTCTACCCCTCTAGCACTTTGAGTACCACAACTGCTAGGCAGGAGTTATGGAGGTGGTATCAACTCAAAGTAAGTTGACTGTCAGCCTATCAAAGCCTTGAGGCAAAGATGGACCACATTCCTGCTAGAAAAATCACTTAATACTCTGTAAAAAATATATGGAATGGCTAGAATGTATCAGTCATGTTCAAGGCACTGAGAATATAGCAGTGAATAAAGTGCCTGTCCTTATAGAGTTACTTTTAAGCTGAGGAGACCTGAAACAAAATAGATAATATAGAATATTTTAGGTGGTGATAAGGTAAAACAGGGTAAGGAGATAAAGAATGCTAGAATAGATAAGTCTCATTATTTTACAGGGGCTTATTAATGACCTCACTGATAATGAGACAAAACTGATTCTTGACAGGGTTAGGGATACTACCCTTGAGGATATCCTGGGAAGGATTTCCTCGAGGGGGAGAAGGACCAGAAGCAATGAGGTCAAGGTAGCTGGAATGTAAGGACCCAAAGGGAAGGGGGTAGGAGATGTGCTCAGAGGAGAGAAAGGCTTTTGTAAGGATTTTTTTTGGCTTTCACTCTGAGATGGAGAGTTGTTGGAGAGATCTGATCCAAGGACCAAAATGACCTGAATTGTGTGTGTGTGTGTGTGTGTTTTTAAGTTTCAAAATTACTTTTATTGCAAAATAAAACACAGATACAGAAAACCAATGTATGACTTAATGCATTAACCACCACCCAGGTGAAAAATAGAACATTGTCAGTCACCCAGCAACCCCTCTATGTGCCCACCTCAGTCACACCTGCCTCCCCCAATCAAGTGACCACCAACTGATTTCATATCACATTTATGTTTCTTTATAGCTTTATCACCCAAAGAGCATCTCTAGACATTATGATCTAGGCTCATATTTCATGCTTTTCACAATTCAAAATGTCTTAAGTCTCTTTTAATTTGCAAGTTCTCCCTCCACCTCTTCTTTCCTTTATAATTTATCTATTAAAAGTCCCAGGCATTTGACCTATCGTTTCTCCTAGTCTGGATGTTGCTGTTTGCATATTTGTGGTGCTGTTTAGCTTACCTCTCTGTCCTCAGAGTTTCCTACAAACTGGTTCAGAGGCTTGATGGACCTGAATCATATTTTAAAGGCTGTTGTATTGAGAATGGACAATAGGGGAACATTGCTGTAATATACTTCTATTTGAAAACCAGTTAACTATCAGAATAATACCAACAATTTACTGGCCCTTTACAACATGCCAGGCTTTATGCTAAGCACTTTTTAAGCAAGATCTCAGTTAAAACATACAACAAATCAATGAAGAAAGATTATTATTCCAAGTTACAGTTAAGGAAACTGGCTTAAAGGGAATAAAACATTTACCCTCAGTAGCATACCTAGTTAGTGACAAAAGGAAGACCTCATTGCAAAGCTTATTCCCTGACCAATATGCTACACAGCCTCTGGTTTTGCTTTGCATTCAAATCTTAAATCACCCAGATTCTTAGAAAACAATGTTGAATGGGCCCTAAAGAGGCCTCTGATAGAGGGCTCTAATCATCTAGCTAGATGCTGTTTTTCAAAATGCTTCAAGATTTTCTTTAGATGGTGGGTAGGCAAAAAGAAGACTTTTTCAGGTTTATTGTTTGCCTGAATCACACAAGGGATTGATGATTGAGCCTGGCCTGGAGGCCAGATCTCCTGACTCTTCAGCCATCATGTCATGGAAAGAGCTTTAGGTGTATGTACATAAACATAGGCTGTCAGTGCTACAGTTGAGATCCAGCAATGTGCTGGTGTCCCTCATTAGGCAAGGGGATGGTTTATTGTCAAATACAAATCAGAACACCAGTCAACACAGATTAATTTCCTCAGTGTAGCCCTTTGAATATAGTTGGCAGACTAGAGATTCTTTAAAAAGAAATAATCTCTTGTTTTAATTTTATATTGAATGGATTGGTGTTGGCTATTTGGCAATCTGTTCAGTTGGAGAAATTAGCTATTGGAGTGAAATCACATCCTGCACAGGGCTTAAAAAGTTTACAGTTTTCCCCCTTATCTGAGATTTCACTACCTGAGGTTTCATTTACTCACAGTCAACCACTGTCTGGAAGTAGATGATCCTCCTTCTGACATAAGGTCAGAAGTTCACTGGTAGCCTAATGCTATGTTATAATGCCTTTGTAATTCACCAAACTTCATCTTATCATGGAGGCATATCATCTCACATCATCACAGGGAGGAGAGAGACCACATTCACGTAACTTTTATTACAGTATATTGTTATAGTTATTCTATTTTGTTCGTTATTGCTAACCTCTTACAATGCCTAATTTATAAATTAAACTTTATCATAGCTGTGTATGTATGGGAAAAAACAAAGTATTCACAGATCTTCCTTGACTTATGATAGGGTTACATTCCAATAAGCTCATTATGAATTGAAAATATTAAGTCAAAATGCATTTAATACAGCTAACTTACCGAACACCATAGCTTAGGCTAGCCTATCTTAAACATGCTCAGAATGCTTACATTAGCAAAATCATCTAATACAAAGTTTATTTTGTACTAAAGTGTTGAATATCTCATGTAATTGGTTGAATACTGAAAGTGAAAACCAGAATAGTTACCCTCATGATCATGTGGCTGACTGGGAGCTACCATTTCCCAGCATCATGAGAGAGTATCTACTGCATATTGCTAGCTGAGGAAAAGATTCAAATTCAAAATCTGAAGCACAGTTTCTACTGAAAGCATATCACTTTTGCACCATTGTAAAGTCAAAAAAATGTAAGTGTAACAATTGTAAGTCTGGGACCATCTGTATAGGATTTGGTACTATTCACAGTTTCAGGCAACCACTGGGATTCTTGGAATGTGTCCCTACAGATGAGGGGAACTAGTGTAGTTGTGAAATTTTTGCTGTTATAAAGCAAAAAAAGAAAAAAGAAGTAAAGTAAAATTAGCAAAAAAATCCTCTGGAAAGTTTCCTCATCAGAGACCAGTGTGCCATAACAGTTACTTTTTACACCCAGCTTTGGTGTTAAATGTACACATAATGATGTAACCAT
This sequence comes from Mirounga leonina, assembly GCF_011800145.1. Classification (NCBI taxonomy): domain Eukaryota; kingdom Metazoa; phylum Chordata; class Mammalia; order Carnivora; family Phocidae; genus Mirounga; species Mirounga leonina. Next base: position 19,622,685 of record NW_023270377.1, read on the forward strand.
GATCAGTTCCCAAAGAAACAGATGTTGCTTGGGTATTTCTTGATCAAAGAGATGCCATTTACCAATTGTAAGTGGCACATGATTTAATTGTTTCTATCACTCTTTCTCTACCCATCTTGCATCTTTGGGCAACTGAGTCTGCAGTGTTTGCAAATCACTGACTTGCCTCTGAAACCATTTATCCCTTTTGTTCCTTTAGAGGTAATATTTTAACTCTCCTTCTGTGAGGCTAGACCTCTCTGCTACTCTTCCTCACCCTGAATAAAAGCAGTTAAATTTTTTCTCTTTTAATGCCTTTCCACCAAACTTGAACCATTCTTGTGACCCTCAGTTTATTCCACATTTCTGTGACTCAGTTTCACGTCCACCATATAAACTTCAAGATGCTTTCAGGGATGCCTGGCTGGCTTAGTCAGTGGAGCGTGCAACTCTTGATCTTGGTGTTGTGAGTTCAAGCCCCATGTTGGATGTAGAAATTACTTAAAAAGTGAAATATTAAAAAAGAGAGAGAGATAGAGAGAGATGCTTTCAAGTCATTCCAGGCTATGGTTCTGAGTTAAATACCATTAAATCTGTTTTCTTAGGTCATCATTAAAATGTGTCAAGAGAAAAATCAAAACTCTCCACATCACACACAATTTGTGAGAGGAAAGAACAAAGCTGTTCATTTCAAGAATGAATGTTTATATCTTTAAATACATGGTGTTCATGTGACTAGCCAAAGTATGAGGCATGTGTCCTTTTCTGTAAAGAAATCACATGTTCTTCTCTAAGAAGTGCCTTCATTCTTCTCCTTTTTCAGAATGAAGCAAAAAGAGAAGACATCTTCAAAATCATGGTGGGAAATCTAGATCTCATGCTGAGAACAGAAATGGGATTTAAAATAATATTGCCAGGCTGAAATGCAGGAATCCAGCCATCAACTGTCCATTCTTAACCCTCTGGGGAGCACCGCATTTATATTCTGCCAGACAGATGTGTCTGGTGGCCCCCAGAGAAGGGCATTTCACCCCACTCACAGAGCACTTGGTCAATGGGTCCAGTGTCCAAGAAGCTTGTCAGTTGTGAAATTCATTGTGTATCCTGAATCTCCTTAGCTACATTATTAACCAATATCCCCTTGCTCATTCCCCAGTGGACAAGAAGAACAGATGGCTATTCTCTTCTGTACGGGAGAGCATTTGGAAGCCTTGGAGTCTTTAGGCAAAGCTAGTCAGTTACTTCCTTTTGTCCATCATCAGTCTTCTTAATAACATCCCCCATCGCCATCCTGTATCCACACCACATAAATTCCCATCAAAATCCTAGGTAAAATACACAATGAAAAATATTTCACTATGAAAATATTGCAACTGCTGGTTTGTGGTGTCATTATATCAGCTCCTTCAAATGGGATAATGAAATCTGCATCCACATTTGTTTCTCTTATCCTACAGGATGATATATGAAAGTAGGTTTGAAGTTTATTGATTATGTCCAACAACTTAATATCAACATAATGTAATATATTCCTTGGCTATAAATGAGAGGCATTTTTTTATTTGTTTGTTAAACATTATACTGTTGTTGGTGAATTTGTGGCTCAGATTTTACCAGTTTTTTGCAGAATGTGTATTATTATACTATTAAAAAGACTTGATCTGGATTTTATCAATATAGATATTTGGTAAATTTTATTAACAAATATTTATCTTGAAGATCTACAGACTCATAATTATAAAATTACTTACTGCTAAAAAGAAATCTCTATTCCATCTCAGTGAAATTAAATATTTCCTAAATATATTTGTATAATTTATTTATAGAATTTCTGGTAACACATACAATAGATGTGAAAAGAATGACTATAAATATTTCACTCTTACTTGCTCAAAATCCACTTGAAGAGGTGATGGGAATCTCAGTAATATATCTGACAATCATTATCAAGTTGTGTTCACTGGGATTTTCCTACAAAAGTAATGGATTATGTTATAGAGAATAGATGGGTTTCATAAGAGCTTCTATGTAGGTGCCAGGTGAAGTATATTGACTAGATATTGAAAAAAATGACATTTATTTAAGGTGGGAAGAAATCTCTAAAATTATGTGGTCATGAAATTGTGTGTGTGTGTGCATGAATTGCTAAAATGGAAATGAATGAGGTACTGTAATCTACATTCTTGAATAAGTCAGATTGTTGGTATGTATATTATCACTAACTGATGAAATCTTCTCTCTCATAAACACTGAAATCTACATTCGAAAGCAGTACTAAAGATATTTCCTAGAGACTTGATGTTGATTGATGAGGCTCTGGAATAAATATTATATCAAATAAGCAATTCAAGGAAACTTTAAAAAATACATAATGGAAATAAAACACAGAGCCTGTTAAATCTTTTTAAGGTCTACTGCTCCTACTATTTTGCCTGTGGCCAATGGGCCTGCTTTCTTAATCTAGTGTATCTAAATACTCTCTGAGACAACATGAGACATGCAGTAGAAACCAGCAAAGTGCCAGGCAGATAAAAAGAGCAATTATGTGTGTGAAATCACCAGAGTTTACATTATACCAGAAACTATCTTATGGCATATGGAAGTCCCCAGAACCATCCAAGGTGGATTCCTATGGATTGTTCTAGGGACCTGTTTCTTCTTGAAGTCACATGATCCTAAAAGCCTCTGAGACCCTAAAATATCAACACACAAGGCAGACAATGGTATAATTCAAGTCAAATATATCTGTAAGCAGGTAAAGCAAATTATTTACATTTTTGTCTAAGTCAGTGGTTTAGGCTTAGATGGGATAAAGCATTAAGGAAAGAATAGTATATTCAGACAGGAAAGAACAAGGAGGACTTGTTACCTTTTATTTCCCTGATCATCATAGGAGAAAGACTTTATGGAAGAAGACTTTCCTTGGAAATTGCTGGGAAAATGACAGAGATCAGGCCTTTTAAGGAAAATGTAGAAGAGCAAGGTGGGAGCCTGCCTAGAAAAAGCTTCCAGAGAGAAGAGAGGTAATGATTTTGTTGGAGAGGAGCAGAGAAGCTGAGAAGAGGAAGGGACCAGGAGAGGGACAAGGAGTGAGGTTGTATGGGATTGTGGAAATGAAATGGGACTAATTCTAGTGGAGGAATTAGATCCCTTGGAGGCCAGTTTCCCATCTAGCTCATCTCCCTTATCTCTTGGAGACTAAACCAAAATGTAAAAATCTTGAGGAAAAGGAGTGTTTGGAAGCCTATTTTCTTGTCTCCCCACAGATGTTTCCATCACTTTTATAGTAGCCCTGCCACAAGGCTACCCTTGTTGACTCAACCACCATTTTCAAGAGCTCATTAACTTCCAAACCTCCATTCCATATTATGATGGCCCTAGCCATTTGAAAGACTTTCTTTACTTCTTTTAACCTGAACCATTCTGGATTTGGATTTTCCTTGCATGAATGTCCTCAATTTCAGACCCAGTGACCTGGTGGAAAAGTATCTTCTAGTTCCCTCAGTGCTCGGGGAGCCAAAACCACAGCTGCCTCCTTCCAAGGGGCACTGACAGCATCAGGAAGGCATATTTATCTGACTGAGGCTTATTGAAACAAACTGGTTTTTATGTCTCAACTTGCTCTAGGCCCATACACTAACCCTCAATGCCTCATTTCTTAAAATGTATTAATTTAATCTAAGACTTTAATAGAATTCAATAATCTTTCACTACCATGTATTCAAAATTCAATTCATACCAGCTTAAGTATAAAAGGTTATTTATCATATATATAGTGAGGTATCTCATAAAACCCTGAAAATAAGAATATGGTTGAGCAATAGAAACAATTGAAAGCAAGAACTTTAATGCATATATTTGTCTCCCTGTCTTTAGCCTCTGTTTTTCTCCACACACGTGCTTCCTTCTTCGTTCACTTAGTGGAACTTTTCTTACCTTTTAGCCACAAAGCAAAATATATATAGCTTCAACTAACAACATCTGAGCTTTATGTGTGATGGAGATAAACTGACTGTTTAACAGTTCTAGTTCCAATGGGCCTCTGAAAAGACTATGTTCATGTATCCACCTCTGAGCCAATCACCCCAATCTAGAGACCACGTTTGGTCACATCCATATGTTTTCATGGTAACCCCTTAATTAGCAAATCAGCTGGGGAGGTAAAGAATAGAGTGAGTAAGAGGCCCATCCTGCCAAGGTGTCCACGATGTTCCTAAGCCCTATAATTGTATCAAGTGTTCTCACTGTTAAGAACTGCATAGAGTCCAGCACAGAACCTTCTACGTATGAGATTAAGGAAAGATTTCCATGGTGACTCTCCTTGCTACCTAGATTTTCATTGTTTTCTCTGAGACCCCACTCGGTCTGTGAGTGAGACTTACTTTCAAGTCTGACTCCAAAACTGAAGTCTTCTTAATAAAATCCCTCATCCCCATCCTGTATCCACACCACATAAATTCCCACTGAAACCCTAGTTAAATATATAATGAAAAATTCTTCACTATGGAAATGCTGCACCTCTTGCTTTGTGGTATCATTGTATCAGCTCCTTTAAATAGGATAACGAGATCTGCATCCACATTTGCTCCTACATGATGATATATGAAAGCAGATTTGAAGTCCAACACCTCAATATCAGGATATAAAATAATAATCTATTCCCTGGATATAAATGAGAGAAACATTTTGTATTTGTTTGTCTAAGTTATGTTAAACTAGTATTGGTGAATTTGCAGCTGGGATTTTATCAGCTTTTTGGAGAATGTGTTTCTGGGCCTCTGCTTCCTCATCTGTAAAATAAGTGCTTTGAACTCTGAAAGATGCCTTTTAGCTCTAAAATCCTATGATCTTATTATACTTTGCACTGTTCAATAATGTATCCAGTAAAGTTGGCATCCATATATCGACCTTCTCTGTATCTTTCATGGCATCCAGCAGAAAATGGAACCCATAAAAGGCTCAGTAATTATGTGTTGCTTATCGATGATGGTTGTGGTTATGAAATCCCTATCTCAGGACATTGAGGAATCCCAAAGAAAATATGCTCTTAAGCACTTCCCTATGCCTATGGTACAAGAAGATGAGAAAGGTATGCTTAGACTCTCAGCAAACTTTTGAAACACATTTATTTTGAAGATGAAGATAAGTTTAAAACATTAATATTTTCCAGAGGAAATTTTCCTGAAAGTAATAGGACAACTATTTTCACATAAGAGAAAGAGAGAGATACAAAAAGAAAAATAGGATAAAAAAAAAACTGAAACACTTGCAAAACCTTTAAGTCCTATCACACCCTGGTACTCAGGCTCTGGAAGTACTTTCTCCCCTTTGGCTCTGGTTCACACCTCGGTCACAGGACTGAAATACCTTGTGACCTCACTCCAGAGACAGGCAGAGGGTGTTAGGATCTTAGCCACTGCACAGCTGGTGTGAGGGCTGAAGCAGGACCCTGGAGGCTTTCTTTGGAAGAGGGAAAGAGAATCACTTTGTACTGTTTATTTTTTACCACAAGATTACTCCTACCATCAGATCTAAATCCTTCCTGTTACATCCATACTTGATTACATCATGGTTACATCTTTTAGCCAGTGATAAGTTGAAGAACCAGTTAAGAGGGTAAATTCTGGTGGGTGACTCACCCTTATACACTTTTAGCACAGTATCTTATATTCAGGTTAGCACCCCCTCCACACACATATATATCTCAAGCTCTCTCTGGGAGTTAATTATTTCCATTATCTATACAGGGAAACTGGACACTGAGAAGGGGAACACTAGGCTGAATCAAGAAAGTCTGTGAATCATAAGGCTTAGTTCCACTGCTCAAAAACAGAAAGCCTTTCTTCTATAAGTGAGTCCTCTGGGGTTCAATTTGTCATGTGGTCAAAAGAGAGAAGACACAGAACCAACACCATGCACGACTCATACACTGGGACACCCACAAGGGAATATCAACAGATTAGCTGTCACCACCTCCTCTCTCCTTCCCATCTCCCACCAACCCAGGCTGACTTGAGTCTGAGAAAAACTCATTGATGTTGAGGTGTTGGGGGGAAAAAAAAAAACCTCCAGGAATGACTGAACCAGATGAACACCAACAAGGGCAATGCTAGGACTAGACCATTCAATATATGACAACTAAGTGTGACTATTTTTTTAATCCCCGCACTTTTACACAACTAAGATGGTAAATTGGTTGCATTGAGGTCTCTAATTTTTCACTACGATCACTGTGGGCAAGATGTTCTAAGTGACCACTTCTTTCTGGGCTCAGCTGTGTCACTTGCTTTCGCCAATGGGAGTTAGCAAACAAGATCCAAGTGGAGTCTTGAAAACACTTGTGAACTAGTGTTTGCTTTCCTGCCCCATTTGTTCCTGAGCCATGAATATGAAGATATGCCTCAGCTAACTGGCTGGAGAAATGTGAGAAGTGCATGGAGGAAGGCTAAGTTTACCCAGCAGAGGCATCCTAGACTAGCCAGTCCCCTTGAGATCTGTAGGTGATAACTCCATGAGTGAGTCCAAGGAAGCTTTCTGAGGCTGGCTCAGATCAACAGAACTGCCCACCCAGTCCACAGAGTCATGACACACAGTAAATGTTTATTAGTTCAAGCAACTGGGCTTTGGTTTGGTGTGCTTAACAATAGCTGACAAATAAACCTTCTGATAATGGTGAGTTAATTTGGGGGAGAAATATTGACAGAATAGTCACCAATGCTAGCAAGACAGCTGCCTCAGGGTGTCTGTGAGAGAAAGAAATGTGGCATTGTGCTACTAGAGAAAACATCTCCTTTTGCTTCCCTCCTGTTGGTCCAACCCCCACTTTCCAGACCTCATATTTGTTGAAATTAATGTTTCAGTTTGTGTGTGTTTCAAGGTACTCATGGCCAGAGGTGTGGTGAGTGTTCAAGTATGTACATTTGCACTCATGCTGTGGGTTCAACCTAAAAGGCTCTAAAATTGGATCTGAGAATTTAGCCTGACCTGTCAGACCTCTTTGATCTTATTTTCTGGGCTTATGAGCCTCATGCCCTATTTCAGATAAAGCAGCAGGTATTTGGCACTTTTCCTGGCCATTCACAGGGACCGAGTCCAGGACAGTCAGTGGCAGGCTTTTATAAAAGATATCAAATGGGTTGGAGAGTAGGGTGGTTGAGGGAAAGGGGAAGAAGAAGACGGGAAAGATAACAAAGAAAAGTTTATATTTCTGCTATCTGGCAAATCAAATGCTTTTCTAGCAGTCTCTAAGTGGAATGCATTTGTTCATTTGCCAGGAAAGCTCTTCATAGATTAAAGCCTTAGCTGGATCGTGATGTGGGGTGTGTCCCAACCATCCTTCTGACACAGGGCATACCTCTGTTAATATCCTAGAGATACTGATGAGAACACCTCTTTCCTGGCCTCGTAGTCCTTTTACTGCATCCAGAGCCAATGTAGTAGATAACAAAAATGGCCATCATTCTTTGCACTTGACTCCCGCCAAGAGGTGGAATCTACTTTCCACTCCTATAAGTTAGGATTGGCCAGGTGACTTTCTTTCATTGAGGAGACATTAGCAAATGTGATATAAGCAGAGGCTGGAAAGACCTTATATATAGGAGCTTGCCTTCTCCATGTCTTGGAATCCAGAGCCACCATATAAATAAGCTATCATATGACAAGGGTTATTCTCCTGGAAGGTAAGAGGCAAATAGCACAATTTTTCATTGCACCAATCAATAATCAGCCCAACTCCAGAAACAGATTAACAGATAAACAGAAACTAAGCTAACAGCTGACTGAAAGTCCATAGTAAACCCAGCTAAGACCAGCAGAAAAAACACCTAGCTGAGTTTAACCTAAATAGCTGAGCCACAATTTAGTTAAATAAGTATTTTATTGTTTCATTCTACTGAGTTTGGAGGTGAAAAGCTAACTGAAACAGCCAGCTTACAGTTTTTCCAAGGCAAGATATTATCACAAAAATTAAACAAAAAGAAGGCAGAATTTCAATTTGAATTGCAGGTTGATGTTTATTAAATTTTCAGTATACTTTAGCATCCTCCAGATGACATTTAGAGAAAAATAAGTACTTGTGAGAGTATTTATAAATACCTTTGGGAAACTTTCCACTTGGGAATTATTTCCATCATAGATTAGATAGGTCTGCAATGTGTATGATCAGGTTATACATTAAATAAAAGCTATCAGGGTTGGGGAGAGGGTGAAATGGAAAAAAGGGGTCGAAAGGAATGAACTAAAATATAAAAATATTTATAAAATAAATGTCATGGAGTTGTACAACACGGTAACTAGTTAGTAATACTGTATGGCATATTTGAAAGTTTCTAAGAGAATATTTCTTAAAAGAGCTCATCATAAGAAAAAACATTTTTGTAACTATGTATGGTAACGGATGATAACTAGACTTACTGCAATGATCATTTTGTAATGTATACAAATATCAAATATGTTTGCCATATATCTGAAACTAATATGACTATATGTCAATTATAAATCAATTAAAAAAGGTTATTGGTCAACAGGCTACATAGATAATGAGGAACTTCAGTATCCAATTCTTTTTTGTTTATCACTTTCTTTGGTTTAGGACATGGGGAAACATGTTTATCATACACACCGAATTCTTTTATGCTTGTCACTTTCTTTGGCTCAGTACATGGAGATGCAATGTGATATAGTAGAAGGTCCTCTGATCTTGGATCCAGTATTTCAAACCTGTCATTTCCTTAGCCTCAATTTATTTATATTTAAAACAAGATAATAATGATTACATAAATTTAACTGAAGAGGCTGTAACATAGTGATCATTCTGTGATAGTTGACCTTAGGAGCCAGAGAAGTTCCTCACTGACAGATGAATGGATGAAGATGTGGTGTACCCAGCCATCAAAAAGAATAAAATCTTGCCATATGCAATGACATGGATGGAACTAGAGGATATTATTCTAAGCAAAATAAGTCATAGAAAGACAAATACCATATGATTTAACTCCTATGTGGAGTTTAAGAAACAAAACATGAACATATGAGAAGGGAAGGAAAAAAATAAAATAAGAAGAAAACAGAGAGGGAAGCAAACCATAAGAGACTCTTAACTATAGGAAACAAACAAGGTTGTTAGAGGGGAGGGCGGTGGAGAGATGGGATAATTGAGTGATGGGCATTAAGGAGGGCACTTGATGTAATGTGCATTGGGTGTTATATGCAAATGATGAATCACTAAATTCTACCCTTGAAACCAATAATTTAAAAAAGAAAATAAATAAATAAATTGCTGGCAAAGACAAAAAAAAAAAAAGACTTCAGTATGACAAACTGAGGTGTAATTGCATTGAATAGAACAAAACTTATCCTAGAAATTCATTTATGGTTGTCTGCACAATGAACCAACTGATATGAGACCCCTCCATTTAGTGAGAGCAAAAATAATGAAATAAACAATGCACAAACAATAGATAAAATTATCAAAGCAAAAAACTTGTTCTTTGAAGATATTAGTGAAATTGCTAAACCTTGGCAAAACTGAAGAAAATAAAAAGAGAAAACACAAAGTGGTATACCAGGAATGAAAGAAATAACATCCCATGGAGATTACAAATATTAAAAAGACAATAAGAATATTATGAACAAATATAAGTCAATAATTCTACAACTTACAAGAAATAGATAAATACCTTAAAAAATACATTTTGCTAACATCTTAAACCAGTAACCTAATCTTCCCACCATATGAAACTAGAAAAAGTAGGGTAAACTAGACCCAAAGCAAGCAGAAGGAAGGCAATAATAAATACTTGGGTGGAAATAAATGAAATGAGGATATAATACAAGAGAGAAAATTAGCAAAACCAAAAGTTAATTCTTTGAAAAGATCAATGAAATTGACAAACCAGTAGCTCCACTGATCAAGAAAAAAAGAGGAGTCAAATTTATAAAATCAAGAATGGAAGAGGTGACATTACTATCAACTTCGCAGAAATAAAATCTATTATAAGTGAGCAAGATGAACAACTTTATGCCAGCAAATTAGATAGTCTAGATGAAATGGACAAATTCCTAGAAACATAAAAACTACAAAACTGACTCAAGAAGAAATAGAGAATCTGAATAGACTTATAACAAGTGAAGAGATATAGTTAGTAATCAAGAAAATTTCTCACAAATAAAAGCCCAGGGCAAGATTGTTTCACTGGTAAACTGGTAAATTTTACCCAATGTTTAAAGAGCTAACACTGATCTGTCACAAACTCTTCCAAGAAATGGAAGAGAATAGAATATTTCTCAACATACATTATGAGGTCAGTGTTAATTTGATACAAAATCAACCAAAGACATCACAAGGAAAGAAATGCACAGAACATTACTCCTTATGAATATAGATACCAAAAATACTCAACAAAACACTACCAAACTGAATCCAGAGACATATGACAAGGATCATTACACCATGATGAGGGAGAATTTATCCCAAGAATTCAAGCTTGATTGAACATAAAAATCCACATAACACATGGTATCAATAGAATAAAGAATAAAAACTTCACATCATGTAACTAGATGAAGAAAAATAATTTGACAAAAATCCAACACATTTTTATGAAAAAACACTCAACGAGCTAGGGATAAAGGGAACCTAACCTGATCAAGAGCTCTACAAAAACCCAAAGATTATATCGCATTAATAGTGAAATATGAAAGCTTTTATTCTCAAATCAGGAACAAGACAAGAGGTAACAATGCTGCTACCTCTGTTCAACTAAAAGAAATAAAAGACAGCCAGATTAGAAGGGAGGAAATAAAACTATCTATATTTGCAGATGACATGATCTTATATACAGAAAATAAAAAAAAAAATACACACACACAGAAAAAAAATGATTAGAATAATCAATGGATTCCCAAATTTTGCAGGATCTAAGATCAATATACAAAATCCATTGTATTGCTACACACTAGCAATAAATAATCTGAAAATAAAACAAGAAAGTGATTCCATTTATGATACATTCAAAGTAAGTTTCTTAGGAATAAACTTAATAAAATAAGTGTGAGACTCGAAAAATACAAAAAAATCACTGAAAGATTTAAAAAAGATCTAAATTAGTAAAAAGATATTTATGTTCTTGTGTTAGAAAACTTAATATTGTTAAGATGGCAATATTCTCCAAACTGATCTATAGATTCAATGCAATTCCTATCAAAATCCCAGCTGCCTTTTGTTGAAATCAACAAGCTGATCCTAAAATTCATATTAAAATACAAGAGACCCAGAATAGCCAAAACAATCTTGAAAAAGAACTAAGTTTGAGGACTCACAGTTCCCAATTTCAAAAAGTACTACATAGCTACAGTAATTAAGACTGTATGATACTGGCATTGGGATAGGCATATAAATCATGAAATAAATTGACAGTCCCAAAATAAAACCATACGTGATCAACTGGTATTCAACAAGTATGCCAAAACAATTCAATGGGGGAAAGAATAGTCTTCTCAACAAATACTATTGGAAAAACTATATGACCACATGCAAAGAATAAAACTGGGTCTCTTCCTTACAACATATCCAAAAATTAACTCAAAACAGATCAGGAACTTAAATGTAGGAGCTAAAAAAATAATTAAAAAAAAAAAAAACCCTCAAAACAAAACACAGGAATAAATCTTTAAAATCTTGGATTAGGCAATTTTTTTTTTTTTAGATATGACACCAAAAGCATGGATAAAAAAGAAAACATAAATTGGACTTAATGAAAATTGAAAACTTTCCTGTTTTATTTATTTATTTATTAGAGAGAGAGAGCGAGAGAGAGGAGCAGAGGGAGAGAGAGAATTTTTTTGTTTTTTAAAAGATTTTACTTATTTATTTGAAAAAGAGAGAGACAGAGTACAAGCAGTGGGAGGGGCAGAGAGATAGGGAGAAGCAGACTCCCCACTGAGCAGGGAGCCTAATGTGAGGTTCAATCCCAGGACCCTGAAATCACAACCTGAACCAAAGGCAGATGCTCAATGGACTGAGCCACCCAGGCACCCAGAGAGAGAGAATTTTAACCAGGCTCCACACTCAGTGCAAAATGGGGCTTGATCTCACAACCCTAAGATCATGACCCGAGCTGAAATCAAGAGTCTGATGCTTAACCCACTGAGCCACTCAGGTGCCCCAAAAACTTTTGTGCTTTAAAGTACACTATCAAGAAAGTAAAATGACAATCCAGAAACTGATAAATTTTTGCAAATCATATATCTGATAAAGGTCTAGTACCAGACTATGGAACAAACTTTTACAACTCAACAATAAAAAGGCAAATAACCCAATTAAAATAGGGTAAAGTATTTGGAGATACCACGTCTCCAAAGAAGATATAGAAGTGGCAATTAGCACATGAAAGAATGCTCATCATTAGTCATTAGAGAAATGTAAATCAAAGCCGTAATGAAATACAATTCACACCCATTAGGTTGGCTATAACCAAAATTTTTGAGCCCTCATACATTGCTGGTAGGAATGTAAATTGGTACAGCTGCTTTGGAAAACAGTTTGGCATTTCCTCAAAAGGTTAAATATAGAGTTACCATATGACCCGCAATTCCACTTATAGGTATATATCCAAGAGAACTGAGAAAATGGATTTACCATACATAAATACTAATGCCAGTATACTTCATAATAGCCCAAAAGCGACACAACACAAGTGTACATCAACTGATGGCTGGAACAACAAATATAGTGTATTCATGCAATGAAATATTATTCAGCCATTAAATGAATGACATGTTTATCCACATTACAACATGGATAAATCTTGAAAACATGCTAAGTGAAAGAAGCCAGACACAATAGGCCACATATTGTATTATTCCATTTATATGAAATATCCAGAAAAGTCAAATAACAGAGATAGAAAGTTGATTACTGAGGGGGCAGAGAAAGATGGCAGAAGAGTAGGAGACCTGGATTTTATCTGGACCCAGGAATTCAGCTGGATAGGGATCAAACCATTCTGAACACCTATAAACTGAACAGGAGATCAAAGAAAAGAATAGCAACAACTCTCTGAACAGAAAAGCGACCACTTTCTGGAAGGTAGGACATGTGGAGAAGTGAATCCAAGGAGATATTCAGGAGGATAGACAGCGGGGGAGGGGGTCCGTTGGCTGCTTCTGGCAAGTGATAGAGCCGTGGAGCACAAAATCGGAACTTTTAGAAGTCGGCCCGCTGAGGGATGTCGCTCCAATGACTAAGCGGGGGGTGGAACCCTCATGGGACAGTGTGGTCTCAGGACCCTCAGGGTCACATAAAGACTGGGGGCACCTGAGTGTGGCAGAGCTCCCAGGTATTGGAGTGGGGAAGCCGGCTGCAGAGACAGAACTGAGGAGTGGGCTCCCAGCTCTGGGTTGCCATAAACCGTGATCCGCGGCACAGTCAGGCCACTGCTCCTCCAGCAGGGATCCAACAAGCAGCAGATCCAGGGAGGCTCCCCTTCCGCCCCTGGGAGGAGCAGCGCAGGAGTGCACCACAGGGATCTGCTGGGTTTGGAGACTCCACACCGAGTCGGGTGCCAGAGATAGAAATGCTTGGTCACAGGCTGGGTGAGCACAGAGTGCGGTCAGAGACTGGGGAGATGGGAGTGACTGACTGTTTTTCTCTGGGGTCTCACCCAGGAGCGGGGCCCTGAGTTCTCGGCTCCTCCGGGATGGAGATTGGGAGGCCACCATTTTCACTGTCATCCTCCGAAGCTCTACAGAAAGCTTGCAGGGAGGAGAGCAAACACGAGCAGATTACTTAGCTGGGACCTGCAAGGGCAGGGCAATTCCACCTCTGGCAAAGACGTTTGGGAACCATGGCAACAGGCCCCTCCCCCAGAAGATCAGCAAGAACAGCCAGCCAAGACCACGTTCACCGATCAATGAGAATGGCAGAACTGCAGCGCTAGGGGAATACTGCACAGAGAATCCATGGCTTTTTTACAATGGTTCTTTAGTCTTTCAAAGTTAATTTTTTTAACTGTCTTTTTTTTTAAATTTTTCTTTTTCCCTTTTTCAACCAACATCTTATCAATCCCTTTTTAAAAAAAACATTTTTATTTTTCACTTTTAGAGTCATATTCTATCACTTCATAGTAGTTACCCTTATTTTTGGCATATATGTATAAGTTGTTCTCTCTTAAAAATTTTGAGATACAGTTTCTTCTAACAGATCAAAATATACCCTAAATCTCTAGTATATGGCTTTGTTCTAGTCTCCTGCCTGAGCACATTCTCTCCCCTTTTTTTTCTTTTTTTTAAATCCTCTTCTTTCTTTTTTCAAACAACTTCTTATCAATTCCTTTTATAAAATTTTTTGTAATTTTCATCTTTACAGTCATATTGCATCCCTTCATCATATCAACCCTTATTTTTGTACATATATAAGTTTTTCTTTATTTAAAATTTTGGGAGGCACTTTCTTCTAACAGACCAAAATACACCAAAATCTAATATGTGGCACTGATCTATGCACCTGCCTGATCATATTTGATCATATTCTGTTTTTTTGTTTTGTTTTGTTCTGTTTTTGTTTGTTTTTATCTTTATCTTCTTCTTTTTTTTCTTTTTCTTTTTTCTTTCTTTCCCTTTCTTTTCCCCCTGGCTTCAGGTCTTTTCTGATTTGCTTAGAGTATATTTTCTGGGGACGTTGTTACCCTGTTAGCAGTTTGTTATTTCATTCACCTATTCTCCTCTGGACAAAATGACAAGATGGAAAAAAATCATCTCAACAAAAAAACAAGAGGCAGTACCGACTGCCAGGGACCTACTCAATAGGGACATTAGTATGATGTCGGATCTAGAGTTCAGAATCATGACTATAAAGATACTAGCTGGGCTTAAAAAAAGCATGGAAGTTATTAGAGAAACTCTTTCTGGAGAAATAAAAGAACTAAAATCTAATCAAGTCAAAATCAAAAAGGCTATTAATGAGGTGTAATAAAAAATGGGGATACTAACTGCTTGGATAAATGAGGCAGAAGAGAGAATCAGTGATATAGAAGACCAAATGATGGAGAATAAAGAAGCTGAGAAAAAGAGAGATAAACAACTACTAGATCACGAGGGCAGAATTAGAGAGATAAGCGATACCATAAGACAAAACAACATTAGAATAATTGGGATCCCAGAAGAAGAAGAAAGAGAGAGGGGCAGAAGGTATATTGGAGCAAATTATAGCAGAGAACTTCCCTAATTTGGGGAAGGAAACAGGCATCAAAATCCAGGAGGCACAGAGAACCCCTCTCAAAATCAATAAAAATAGGCCAACACCCCAACATCAAATAGTACAACTTACAAGTCTCAGGGACAAAGAGAAAATCCTGAAAGCAGCCTGGGAGAAGAGATATGTAACCTACAATGGTAGAAACATTACATTGGCAAAAGAGCTATCCACAGAGACCTGGCAGGCCAGAAAGGACTGGCATGATATATTCAGAGCACTAAACAAGAAAAATATGCAGCCAAGAATACTATATCCAGCTAGGCTGTCATTGAAAATAGAAGGAGAGATAAAAAGCTTCCAGGACAAACAAAAACTAAAGGAATTTGCAAACACAAAACCAGCCCTACAAGAAATATTGAAAGGGGTCCTCTAAGCAAAGAGAGAGCCTAAAAGCAACATAGACCAGAAAGGAACTCAGACAATATACAGTAACACTCACCTTACAGGCAATACAATGGCACTAAATTCATATCTTTCAATAGTTACCCTGAATGTAAATGGGCTAAATGCCACAATCAAAAGACACAGGCTATAAGATTGGATAAAAAAACAAGATCCATCGATATACTGTCTGCAAGAGACTCATTTTAGACCCAAACACACCCCCAGATTGAAAGTGAGGGGGTGGAAAAACATTTACCATGCTAATGGACACAAAAAGAAAGCTGGGGTGGCAATCCTTATATCAGACAAATTAGATTTTAAACCAAAGACTGTAATAAGAGATGAGGAAGGACACTATATCCTACTTAAAGGGTCTATCCAACAAGAAGATCTAACAATTGTAAATATCTATGCCCCTAACATGGGAGCAGCCAATTATATAAGGCAATTAATAACAAAAGCAAAGAAACACATTGACAATAATACAATAATAGTGGGGGACTTTAACACCCCCCTCACTGAAATGGACAGATCATCTAAGCAAAAGATCAACAAGGAAAGAAGACTTTAAATGACACACTGGACCAAATGGACTTCACAGACATATTCAGAACATTCCATCCCAAAGCAACGGAATACACATTGTTCTCTAGTGCCCATGGAACATTCTCCAGAATAGATCACGTCCTAGGTCACAAATCAGGTCTCAACCGGTAGCAAAAGATTGGGATCTTTTCCTGCCTATTTTCAGACCACAATGCTTTGAAACTAAAGCTCAATCATAAGAGGAAAGTTGGAAAGAACTCAAATACATGGAGGCTAAAGAGCATTCTACTAAAGAATGAATGCGTCAACCAGGAAATTAAAGAAGAATTTAAAAAGTTCATGGAAACCAATGAAAATGAAAACACAACTATTCAAAATCTTTGGGTTGCAGCAAAGGCAGTCCTAAGAGGAAAGTATATAGCAATACAAGCCTTTCTCAAGAAACAAGAAAGGTCTCAAATATACAACCTAACCCTACACCTAAAGGAGCTAGAGAAAAAACAGCAAATAAGGCCTAAACCCAGCAGGAGAAGAGAAATAATCAAGATCAGAGCAGAAATCAATGAAATAGAAACCAAAAGAACAGTAGAACAGATCAACGAAACTAGGAGCTGGTTCTTTGAAAGAATTAACAAGATTGATAAACCCCTGGCCAGACTTATCAAAAAGAAAAGAGAAATGACCCAAATCAACAAATCATGAATGAAAGAGGAGAGATCACAACCAACACCAAGGGAATACAATTATAAGAACATATTATGAGCAACTGTAATTAGATAACCTGGAAGAAATGGATGCATTCCTAGAGACATATAAACTACCAAAACTGAACCAGGAAGAAATAGAAAACCTGAACAGACCTATAACCACTAAGGAAATTGAAGCAGTCATCAAAAACCTCCCAACAAAGAAAAGCCCAGGGCCAGATGGCTTCCCAGGGGAATTCTACCAAACATTTAAAGAAGGATTAATACCTACTCTTCTGAAGCTGTTTCAAAAAATAGAAATGGAAGGAAAACCTCCAAACTCGTTTTATGAGGCCATTACCTTGATCCCCAAACCAGACAAAGACCCAATCAAAAAGGAGAATTACAGACCAATAACCTTGATGAACATGGATGCAAAAATTCTCACCAAAATACTAGCCAATAGGATCCAACAGTACATTAAAAGGATTATTCACCACGACCAAGTGGGATTTATCACTGGGCTGCAAGGTTGGTTCAACATCCGCAAATCAATCAACGTGATACAATACATTAACAAAAGAAAGAACAAGAATCATATGATCCTCTCAATAGATGCAGAAAAAGCATTGGGCAAAGTACAGCATCCTTTCTTGATCAAAACTCTTCAGAGTATAGGGATTGAGGGTACATACCTCAATATCATAAAAGCCATCTAGGAAAAACCTACAGTGAATATCATTCTCAATGGGGAAAAACTGACAGCATTCCCCCTAAGGTCAGGAATGTGGCAGGGATGTCCACCGTCACCACTGCTTTCAACATAGTATTAGAAGTCCTAGCCACAGCAATCAGACAACAAAAAGAAATAAAAGGCATCCAAATCGGCAAAGAAGAAGTCAAACTCTCACTGTTTGCAGATGATATGATACTTTAGGTGGAAAACCCAAAAGACTCCACCCCAAAACTGCTAGAACTCATATAGGAATTCAGTAAAGTGGCAGGATATAAAATCAATGCACAGAAATCAGTGTCATTCCTATACACCAATAACAAGACAGAAGAAAGAGAAATTAAGGAGTCAATCCCATTTACAATTGCACCCAAAACCATAAGATACCTAGGAAAAAATCTAACCAAAGAGACAAAGGATCTGTACTAAGAAAACTATAAAATACTCATGAAAGAAATTGAGGAAGACACAAAGAAATGGAAAAACGTTCCATGCTCATGGATTGGAAGAACAAATATTGTGAAGATGTCAATGCTACTTAGAGCAATCCACACATTCAATGCAATCCTTATCAAAATACCATCCACTTTTTTCAAAGAAATGGACCAAATAATCCTAAAATTTGTATGGAACCAGAAAAGACCCCAAATAGCCAGAGGAATGTTGAAAAAGAAAGGCAAAGCTGGCAGCATCACAATTCCAGACTTCAAGCTCTATTACAAAGCTGTCATCATCAAGACAGTATGGTACTGGCACAAAAACAGACACATAGATCAATGGAACAGAATAGAGAGCCCAGAAATGGACCCTCAACTCTATGGTCAACTCATCTTTGCCAAAGCAGGAAAGAATGTCCAATGGAAAAAACACAGTCTCTTCAACAAATGGTGTTGGGAAAATTGGGACAGCCACATGCAGAAGAATGAAACTGGACCATTTTCTTACACCACACACAAAAACAGATTCAAAATGGTTGAAAGACCTAAATGTGAGACAGAAGTCCATCAAAATCCTAAAGGAGAACACACGCAGCAACCTCTTCTACCTCAGCCGCAGCAACTTCTTCTTAGAAACATCACCAAAGGCAAGGGAAGCAAGGGCAAAAATGAGCTATTGGGACTTCATCAAGATAAAAAGCTTTTGCACAGCAAAAGAAACAGTCAACAAAACGAAAAGACAACCAACAGAATGGGAGAAGATATTTGCAAATGACATATCAGATAAAGGGCTAGTATCCAAAATCTATAAAGAACTTCGTAAGCTCAATACCCAAAGAACAAATGATCCAATCAAGAAATCGGCAGAAGACATGAACAGACATTTTTCCAAAGAAGACATCTAAATGGCCAACAGACACATGAGAAAGTGCTCAGCATCGCTTGGCATCAGGGAAATTCAAATCAAAACCTCAATGAGATATCACCTCACACCAGTCAGAATGGCTAAAATTAACAAGTCAGGAAACGACAGATGTTGGTGGGGATGCGGAGAAAGGGGAACCCTCCTACACTGTTGGTGGGAATGCAAGCTGGTGCAACCACACTGAAAACAGTATGGAGGTTCCTCAAAAAGTTGAAAATAGAGCTACCATATGATCTAGCAATTGCACTACTAGGTATTTACCCCAAAGATACAAATGTAGGGATCCAAAGGGGTATGTGTACCCCGATGTTTATAGCTGCAATGTCCACAATAGCCAAAATGTGGAAAGAGCCCAGATGTCCATCGACAGATGAATGGATAAAGAAGAAGTGGTATATATATACAATGGAATATTATGCAGCCATCAAAAGGAATGAGATCTCGCCATTTGCAATGACGTGGATGGAACTGGAGGGTGTTATGCTGAGCGAAATAAGTCAATCAGAGAAAGACATGTATCATATGACCTCACTGATAGGAGGAATTCTTAATCTCAGGAAACAAACTGAGGGTTGCTGGAGTGGGGGGTGGGATGGGAGGGATGGGGTGGCTGGGTGATAGACATTGGGGAGGAGGGTATGTGATATGGTGAGCACTGTGAATTGTGCAAGAGTATTGAATCACAGAGCTGTACCTCTGAAACAAATAATGCAATATATATTAAGAAAAAAAAAAGAAGAAGATAGCAGGAGGGGAAGAATGAAGGGGGGAAACTGGAGTGGGAGATGAACCATGAGAGACAGTGGACTCTGAAAAACAAACTGAGGGTTCTAGAGGGGAGGGGGGTGGGAGGATGGGTTAGCCTGGTGATGTATATTAAATAGGGCATGTTCTGCATGGAGCACTGGGTGTTATGCATAAACAATGAATCATGGAACACTACATCAAAAACTAATGATGTAGGGCGCCTGGGTGGCTCAGATGGTTAAGCGTCTGCCTTCGACTCGGGTCATGATCCCGGGGTCCTGGGATCGGGTCCCGCATCGGGCTCCCTGCTGGGCGGGGAGGCCTGCTTCTCCCTCTGCCTCCCTCTCTCTCTCTCTCTCTCTCTGACTCTCATGAATAAATAAAACATTAAAAAAAAAAAGATGCAGCACCTTTCCCTTTAAAAAAAAAACAACTAATGATGTAATGTATGGTGATTAACATAACAATAAAAAATTAAAAAAAAAAAGAAAGTTGATTAGTAGTTGTCAAGGACTGAGATGGGGAGGAATGGGGAGTGTCCAGGTATGGGGTTTCTTTTTGGGATGATAAAGATATTCTTAATTAGATAGTGGTGATCATTACACAGTCTTGTGGATATAGTAAAAACCACCAAATAATCTGAAAAGGTGAATTTTGTGGTATGTAAAGTATATCTCATCTTAAAAAATTAAATGACTCAGCAATACCAGTCATAAATTCATCTGAGGGAAAATAAAACATACATCTACAAAAAGACTTGTATGAGAATGTTCATGTCAGTTTTGTTCATATAATCCAAAAACTAGAAATGATCCAAAAGACCATGACCAGGAGAATGAATAAGCAAATTATGAGGTAGTCATATAGTGGTTTATGATGCAGCAATAAAAAATAATTAACTACAGCAATGTGAATAAATTCAAAAACCATTAAATTGAATGAGAGAGGACAAGCTGAAAACAATAAATATAATTAATAAACTTTTCTGAATTTTAAGAACAGGCAAAATTAGCACATGTGGTGTGGGGTTTCACTGGAAGGGGCCTAAGGGAAATGTTTAAGGTGACTGAAATGCTCTGAATATTGATTGGAATGGTAACCAGATGGATGTATACATTTACCAAAACTCATCAAATTTGATAGTGATGAGTATTAAGGAAGGCATGTGATGTGGTGAGCACTGGGTGTTATATGCAACTAATGAATCGTTGAACACTACATCAAAAACTAATGATGTACTATATGTTGGCTAATTGAATTTAAATTTAAAAAAAGAAAAAAATGATAATGAAGAACTATTCATTTCATTGATGTAAATTTTACATAATTTTTTAAAGTTAATGTTTTAAAAGAATGACTGCAATCCAACCTAAGGCCAAGGTCAGAGGTTTATTTTTAACAGCTCTATTAATATTTAATTGACATACAATAAAGTGAAGATATTTAAAGTACATAATTTAATGTTTTCTGGTGGAGGTGAACTCATGAAGAAGAACTTCA
The DNA here is from genome assembly GCF_011800145.1 of Mirounga leonina. NCBI lineage: Eukaryota > Metazoa > Chordata > Mammalia > Carnivora > Phocidae > Mirounga > Mirounga leonina. The sequence continues at coordinate 19,643,875 of NW_023270377.1, forward strand.
AGGGAGATTTCAGGGAAACAAAAAGATCTGATGAGGAAATGAAGACTTTACATGAAGTAATCACAGGAGACTGGGACTTAATATTAAATTACACAGGCACAGAGACCACAAGCTGTAACTGAGACTCCTCTAGAAGGAAAGATGAAGAAATGTTAACTGCTTTTATTTTAACCCCATCAGCCTACTCAAGCCTCAGGAGCCCCAGGTTTCACTCTTTGAACTCATCTCTTTTCTTTTATAATAAGATATTTGGAGTACCTTAAATTCCTTGTCTTCCATTTTGGAGAGCTTGTATTTATTTGGTGGAAGTGGCAGCAGAGTTAGAGATAGGGTGGGAGAGGGGAAAGTTTTCCCAAATGATGAGATTTTTCAACAATCCCAACCATTTCATGAAAAGAGGGTCAATGAGATCTTCATTCTACATTTCTTTCTGGATTTTCTCCCCACATCTCCATCACTGCCAACCATGAATCCAATGTGGTTATTATATATTACAAGAAATGGTATATAATTACTTACAGCCTGGCAGCCTGGTTGCCTGGATTTTAATGCATATCCACAAAGGGTAGATTTTAGCCTGGACACTATGGTCCTGGGAAGAGCAACAAAGATACAGAGGTCAGCCTCACCCTGAGTCTGTTGATGAGTTTACATGACCCTCATCCAACATGGGGTATTTTTCCAGTAACAACTCTAGCTTCTGAAACCTTAACCTGCAGATAACAATAAAATTATTTAGTGCCATGCTTCCCACGTCTTCAGCTCTAGTCACCAACTCTGGATTAAAACTCTTGCTTTATGGCTACCAAAGGCACTGCAAAATGAAAAATCAATGAGAAATGTAAAAAAAGAGGGATGTATTACTCTTCTTGTGCTTAGAATTCCACCCTCCCACCAGCTCCTCCCATTACCCCAGCCCCCAAACCAAAATGTTTACTCCAATTGTACCCAAATAGGCAGCAAAGAGGACCCTTCTCTCTGAAGGCTGCCTGATTTTTGCTGAGGGACCACTCCTAGCCCTGGGGAATATCCCCTGCCCCAGAAGAAGCCATTATAAAATTATCTGGCGATAAAACCAACCACAAGGGGATTGTGGGGCATTTATCTTTTCAAACGCCTTGTTGTTTTTGTCCATCTGGTTGCATTTAGTCCAGAGGTATAATTTCCAGTGCTGCTCTTTTCTGGTAGACTATACAATTAAGGTATTTGAAAAACAAACAGCTCTTAACCACTGCACGGTGAGAAGCTAGTTTAGCAATCTGTGACCTATTTTCCCAGAGCAAACACAGTTATATATCCAAGATGATCATAAAGCAAGAAAGGAGAGTCAGGAATTATTAGTTAATATAATAATAATCTAACCTCTTCTGGAACTTCTCAGAGAAGAGAGAATGAGCTATGAAGATGGCAGGGATAAGAGGCTGTTGAAGAAATTATACTTTTTGTACCTTTCCAGTGGAAATTCTTAATATTTTCTTCAGGACTTTCATATGACTTTCAATGTATATATGTATTTGAAACACACAGAAGGGAATGACTCAATGATGGTAGGCTTATGCTGACAGACATGATCATATCAGGGAAAGAAGGGCGACTGAATCACATTCAAGACAAGCACGGTTGTGAAATTTTGAAAGCTGTTAGATCCAGGCATGAACAGTGCTAAGTGTGCAAAATAACTGATGCTAGAGTCACCACTGTACCCTTGTGCTTATACCCAGGTTATGAGACTACTTTTGCTTTTATTAATGTATTTTTCTGAATAAGTATCACACTTTAATCTCACATGGGAATTTCTACGCATATTTTTTCCATGGTGGTATGGCACAGCCACTTTGGAATCTTTCAAAATCTTTCACTAAAGTATGAACTAAGTGTGTGTGGTGTGTGCATGCACACACACACTGTTTTTGGTCAAAAGTGCTACTCACAGCTTAGTCATTGTTATTATTCATCAACTTTGGTTCTGAAAGACTTTTCTCCCCTCAAATCTCACCCAAAAGATATGAAAACATTCCACCAGCAAAGAAATTCAAAGGGATTTGTTTTGGATTTTGAGGGTCCTTTGCAAAATAAGAGTCCCTAGAGGTGTTTTAAGCCTTGCTGGTGTTCTCTGGGGACAGTGCTCCAAGAATTCTAAAGCAGAACTCAAGATATGGGAGAAGTTCCAATGATCTTGTAATGCCACCTTTACCCTCATGGTGGTGGTTACATCCTCAAGGGCATGCCCCCTGTTCCTTCAGTTGTGTCCTGACTTGCCCTGAGAAGAATCTTCAATTTTGATTCCATGCTTGAGTTATTGGGGTTAAATTCCTCTTCTCTGTGAGATATGGAAAGGTTCCTCTTGACAGTGATGCGTCCCCCACACTAGGAAGGCATATGGGCACACTAGGAATTGGCATTCAACTTCTGAAGACCAAAGAATGTGTGCATTTGTTTGGGTTCCTAGTCCTGGTTTGGGTCTCAAGAGGTGGGACTGTATTGTATTGGGTTTGTTGTTTTCTTGTTTCCCCCACTGGTGGATGGCATTTAGAGAATCTAGGTGTGGGGTGATGAATGAGATAATCCAATTAGAGAGGAAAAGATTGTGGAAAGAAAAGTATTATGTGCTTAAATATTAATGTCTGTATTCTCTCAACCCTGATCCACTTCTCTCTCTATTTCTCTCCATTCATTCATTTCCCATATAACATATATAATTCAGCAAAAATGTGCTAGGTACTGGACTCTGTGTGGAGTACAAAGGTGATTGTGGATCCTCCCGCCCTCAAGGGATCCATATTCTAGTCTCTCTTTTTGTCCTTCATTTTCATCTCCAGTTCCTATTCTATACCTATCACTGCAAGGTGTAAGATATGAACATTTATTTAGGAACAGGGTTCAGGAGAATTCAACTTTTTTTTCTAAAAGTATTTTTTCTAAAAGTATCTTGAAGAAGAAATCAAACTAGAATTATAAGAGCAGGGGAAATCAGATCAAGCTTTAAAAAAAAAATACTGTGACGTTGTCAAGCATTGAAACTCCTTATGGAAGCAGAATCAACTTTCTCCCCAAGGGAGCTCCAGGATCTGGAGTGCCTTCCCTTCCCCTTCCAACTCAATTGGATATGACTTAAAGAGATGCACCAAATGAGTGGTTTAAGAAACCCCATGTTTTCCATTTGACAGTTTCCCAGACTTCGCTCATCTTCTTTCCCACTTACCCACAATAGTTGCCCCTCCTCCTCCCAGAATACAGAGAAAGTTCCAGGGCCTCCTCCCTACTCTCCACTTTGCCAGCCACCTGTGCAGGTGAGCTCCTCACATCCCCTCAGCCAGCTACTGCTGAGTGAAGTCACAAGGTATTTTGGTCCTGATGACAGAGGTGTGAATGGCAACTTCCACCCAACTCAGATGAGATCATGCATGTGAACTCTCTCTGCAAATGATAAAACCTTATTAGACAAATGCAAGAGGTGGTTACTTTACAGCTCTGAAGCTCACTGCCTTATGCACACAGCAGACATGCCATAGGGAAAGGATCACCTCTTTTGTACCCAGGGACAAGGGTCCATTTTCTTCTCCCATTGACAGCATCTTGCTTTCCTAGATTTGTATCTGTTGGAGAGAATTGAGTTAGAGAGCTCAGGATGCAAAGATAGGCACAACTATTTATTGATCACCCCCAGTTACAAAATGTAAAGGATTTACCACCAATTCCCATAGGGACACTAAGTGTCACTAAAGATGGAAGCAGCAAGCCTGAAAATGAGTTCTCTCTGATGAGTGTGAGTTCTTATACTTTCAGAATGTTTACAGGTCACAGGTTGTGTCTACAATGACTAAATGAAGGGAACACTTAAGGCATAAAGCTGGATAATTCAGAAAGAATGAGGAAGTGATAAAGGCCTATTATTTGGTTTCCTTCATTCCTCAGAGGTTGCTTGCCTTGGCCAGCATCAATATAGACTCTAAATACCAGCTTCTTGCCTCTAGTCTTTCCTGAGCTAGTCATTCCTCCATTCTATTAAACAAATTTTAAAAACAAATCTGATCATTCACTCCCCTACTTAAAACCATTTACAGGTTCGCTTTGCCTAAACCCAATTCTCATCCACTTAGTCAATGCACAGACACTCCATATTCTGCTTTGCCATTCCCCTCCCTACCCTGATCCATCCCAGTTCTCTTCTCTTGTCTCTTTCATGGACTATGTGTTCATTCTCATCTTTTGGGGTTCCTCCAACACAATCTCTGGATGCTTGTAACCTACCACTTCCAGAGAATGCCATGAACCTCCTCCTTGTTTCTTCCCATAAAATACCTATTCACTCTTCAAATCCCAGCTGAGACATCACCTGTTCTGTAATTCCTCACCACATCTTATTTTTTCCACCTCTCTGTTTTCTCTGCTCTTTATAGTGACCCTATTGCTGCATTTTATGTTTAATTAAAACATAATGGCTTAGTAATTAAGTCATGAGCTCTGGAGTCAGACTGCTTGGATTTGCACCTTGCTTTAGTTGTGTGATTTGGGAGAGTTATCTAATTTTTTGTTCCTTACTTCATTCATCTGTAAAATGAGGGATTAACAAAATCATAGCCACCTCAGAGGTTATGAGAATTAAATGAGTAAATGCTCAGAACACTACCTGGCATACAGTAAGTGCTCAATAAATGTCAGCCACTGTTACTATAATCACTTCTCTGCCTGTCTGCCTCAGGACTGGATTGAGCTCTGCTCAAGGACAGGGACTGGGACATTGAATCTACCCAACATAAAATTCTTTCCAGAGCCTTAGAATGGGTATTTTTTTTTTTCTTTTCAATTTAATTATGGAAGTTTTAGCCAACAGCTTCGACTGCATAATTTTGGAACTTGGAACTCCATCCTGTAAGTGCCTGAGACCCTTACACCCTTTTAAATAAGGGGCAACCACCTCTTATCCAAATTTCCCATTTCAAACCAATAATCCAACTACACTGACTTGTCTCCTCCCTTTGGCCCTTATCTCTGTCCTTATCCACCCTTCCCCCCTCTTCTTTACGCTGCCTGGCCTATCCTCAGTGCCTATCTGGAGACTCTATTTAATTCTTACAGCTGTCTGAACATTTGGAAATGGGAAAACTAAAAGTGAGAAAGGGAGTCATTAGCAGGAAGGGACTACAAACAAGGTTTACCATGCGGTGACTGTTCAGGGTAGTCTGCCACAGAGAGGAGAGATGGCTGTCCTCGCTCTGCTCTCACACATTCTCAGAGTGTGACAGACACATTGCCCCTATCAGAATCCCCCAGGGCTCCTTTCAGAGTGTAATGTCCCAGGCCATACCCCTTTTGCCCCCCACAGCTCTAGTGAACCAGAAGGAGCCCTGTGGGTAAGGTCCAGGGGTTTTCAGGTTAAACACAACTCCCGGAGGAGTCTATGCATGCTCACACTCAGAGCCACTGGTCTAGAGACACGAACTTAGATTCTGCTTCTAGTGCAAACTTGAATTGTCTGGGGGCAATGGGGATGTGCTCTATTCTGACTAACATACCTCTTCTCTTCCTAAGACCTCCACTTCTGCTCCAGATGTTGAGCCTGATCCCAGAAAAACTGACTTAAGCTTCTTTCCCCAGAAAGATCTCCTTTGATTAAATGCACCCACCCCCTCTCTGTACTTTGGCCATGGACTCCACCTCGAGGTGTGAGCATGATTCAGAGAGTCACAGGCATAAATCTCTTTGCCTCCACTTTCCAGCCTCAGGTATTATCCTAGGTGATTTCTTTCTGCAGCTTAATTTATTTTTAATTAACATAGTTGATTTGTGAAGACACTTTTCTTCTAAGGAACCAAGACTCTACAGATAAAGCTGAAGTTCTCATGACCCCTTTCCTTCTATACCTCTCTCTAGATGTAACTACCTTTATTGTTGGGTATGAGTCTTGCTAGAAATATTTCTGTACATTTACATTTATGGAAATATATACAGAGAACATGTGTGGGGGAGTAGTTAGGGATGGTTTTATATATATATATAACATATACATATATACATATACATATAATATATGTAAAACATATGCATATAATACATATATATGTAAAACATATACATATATATATATTTTTAAAGATTTTATTTATTTATTTGACAGAGAGAGAGAGCACAAGTAGGCAGAGCAGCAGGGAGAGGGAGAAGCAGGCTCCCCACTGAGCAGAGAGCCCCACATGGGGCTCGATCCCAGGACCCTGGGATCATGACCTGAGCTGAAGGCAGACGCTTAACCCACTGAGCCACCCAGGCACCCCTGGTTTTATATTTTAAAATAAATTATACCATACTACCATACTGTATATATTGCTTGGTAGGGCTTTCTTCCCCCATTTAAATTAGTCTTTGAGGTTTTGCCATATCTTCATAAAGCTCTACCTCTTTGAAAAGAAAAAGATACATTGCACTCTATCTTGTGGATGTTCCATTATTTATTTAGCATTGACGCAATAAATTGTGTTTAGGTTGTTTCTTATAAAGGGGACTGCAGTAAACACTCTGGCTGGTGCATCCTGTGGATTCGTGTGAGTTTAGCTCTATAAAGACACTGAACATGGAATAGGGGATGAAAGGTTATTTTAAATTTTAATAGATATTGGCAAATGTCTTTCCAAAAGTCTGTATTAATTTTTAATGCCTCCTGTCCTGTTAGGAAGGTATCCCATTCCCACATGTGTCAGTTGTTTCTTGCTGGTCCACTTTCCTATCCTGAGCTGGCAGGTGCCACTGGTTGTGACTCAGCTCTCATGTGGCTGTGCCAGTGTCTGTGACAGGATATCTGGGCATTTAGGATGTGGGGGCCCTGCTGCTTTGGAGTGGCCCCTGACTTGATCCATTTCGGAAGGCCATCCTGAGACAAAGATAATCAATGGCCTCCCACCTGTGTTTTAACCAAGTCAGTCCAAACTGACATTTCCTTCCATGAATGAGCTGTTGAGCCATCCTTTGAACAAGAAAATGGCCAACCCATTTCAGGTGGATTTATTGCTCACTTGTCAGGGGCTGGGGTGATGCTAGGTGCTGTGCATTTTAGATGTGAATGCAGACTTCACCCCTTGCCCCCAGGGAGCTTGTGACTGGGTTAAGAGGGCAAGGTCAGTTGCAAGCAAAAAAACAAGCATAGGGTGTACTTGGTTGGAGGACACAAACCAGAAAAAGAAAATGGATGAAGTATTCTCAATCCATGAGGTATTCAGGCTCCAGTGGTTCCCTCCACCTTTCTCAGCTTTGTTGGGTTCCTTGTTGAGTTTTCCTTCTCATCCTAAGAGCTCCCACTGCAGGGATGAGATGAGGGAGGGAACAGCAGAGGATGTATCCCATGACAGTTTGAATGAAAAGGGAAAGCCTTCATTGCTGAAATAATCGGTTATGAAAAATCCATAAGCTAGGGGCGCCTGGGTGGCTCAGTTGGTTAAGCAACTGCCTTCGGCTCAGGTCATGATCTTGGAGTCCTGGGCTTGAGTCCCACATCAGGCTCCCTGTGCAGCAGGGAGTCTGCTTCTCCCTCTGACCCTCCCCCGTCTCATGCTCTCTCTCTCTCATTCTCTCTCTCAAATAAATAAAATCTTTAAAAAAAATGAAAACTCCATAAGCTCTAGAGTGCAATGTAGCTTTTTCTTATGAATGAGATAGACTTTTATGAAGGTGTGGCAAAATCTCGAAGACAGTTATAAATGAGGAAAAAAAAGCCTACAGAGCAACACATACAGTATGGGTATAATTTATTTAAAAATACAAAAGCAAGCAGTGTGCATGCTGGGAAGGGGAAAGGAGGAGCTAAACGTCATTCTGTTGATCCTCCTTCCTCTAAGTATGTCAGCCTACTCACTGATACGCTTCTCCCAGCACCTCTCCACCCACACCAAACAGCCACTTTTGTTCCTAGAAGACTTTGTTCAACACCCAACGGTTACTGAGCAGCTGTTTAAACAGCATATAATACATTGTGTTAGGTGCTGTGGAGGAGAGCAGGATGAATGAAAACCAGCTCCATCCTTCACTGGAGCAGCTGACATTTATCAGCAGAGATGTTCTGCCATTATGTCTGCTCAAACACTTCAATATCAGTGCAGCTGGTTTATCACCGATCTTTTGTCTCTGTCTCACTCACCCTCTCACTTGAAGGCAGGGGAAGAGATACAATGTTTTTTTTTTTTTCTTGTTTCATGGAATATAAAACACATCGATAAATCTCTGCTAACAGGACATGGCATTATCTAGATTGAGACTATAAATAGTGGGGGATGAATTTCTTTCATAAAATTTAGGTGTGTTAACATTTTGATTACATTTCTTGCACAAGGATGATCAGACATTTAGAGAGTGTGCTGAGTAGAAATGGCCTCACTAATCAATTCTCTCTCCCCACTCCCCAAATATCCCTTAATGGTTGTGGAGGTACTTTTGAACAAAGGAAGGGCACCTATAGGAGTTATGCTATTTACCGTGTTTGGAGTCCTGTTATCTACAGGGAAAGCTTGCTGAAAGTAAGCTTTGGTCTGTGCTCTGACACAGGCTTTACATTTTTGTGCTAAATGAATCATAGCCAGAAGAGCCCATTTTTGTTTCAGTGTAGAATTGATTTTTTTTTTCTGCAACAGAAGCTGAGCATATGGTAAGAATGGGGCTTCAGCTCATGAGATAACTCGCCAGATGATTATGGTCTGGCCTGTCTTCATTGTGGCTACCCTGGTTCTGGTTCTGAATGCATAACTCTCCTTAAGGAATCTGATTTCCCTAAATGGGTTACTACTAGTTCCTTGGGAACTAGTGTAAGTACAAATAGTAAGTCATTCTGTAGGAATGTCTATCTCCTTCACAGGAAACTCCATGGCTCCCCACAACCATACCCTCTCCACCCCAAGATTTGGATTTGAGCACAGTAACAATGGTCCACAGTGTATTTGTCAAACTCTGCTTATTCTATCTAAAACAACACCAGACCTGGGCCAGGTTGAGGACCTCCCTTACCACCTTTCTCTCATGGTCTTTCCTCCTGCATCAGATGAAGACAGAAGACATTCTTACCCCTGCTGCAATTGTTTAGCCTCCTGTGAGAGACTGCTTCTATAGAAATATCTACATTTCTGTTTCACACACACACACATAAAAAGAACAGCAGCTTTCTGGATATTGGACACTGGGTAAATGAATATTTGGAGAAAGGCATCACTTAGAGATGCATCCAAGTTACATTACTGACCAGAATTTTTAATATCAGTTGAAAGCATCAGCATTGTAACACTTCACTGGCTTAGGAAGTAGGAATTCTGAAATAGGAGGTGGGTACTCACGTAGTGTCTGAAGTATTAAGGCTTACAAAATGTGTTCTTGCTAAAACAAATGAAGGCGGGCATTATGGACCTATGATCAAATTCCCTTTTCCAGTCTAGAATACAAATATGGCTTACAATCCCCCAAATTGTATTTGAAATCCATTTTCCCTGACTCCACTCTATACAAGCACAGAGTATCCAACCAGCATAAATATCAGTTAATTTCCAGCTGGAGAAGTAGAGATAAAAGCATAGAATTATAATTCTGTTCATTCAAAAGTGAGAGCAAAATCTAGGTGAAACCACTTACTGATGATTATGTTTGTTTGCATGTGTATGCACCTGGATGTATACAGGCACATATATTTGGACTTGGGTGAAAGTAGGCTTTCTACTGAAGTACAGGACAAGGCGGCATATTTATCCCAACTGGGAAGCATAAGAGAAGGCTGGATGTGGGGAAGGGTCTGACGTTGTGGCAGAAGCACCTGTTCCCCTAATCTCAACATGTGCGAAATGATATCAAAGGAAAACTAGGAAGCATCTTCAGTAGAATTGTCACACAGCTTCTCAGGTCATCAATCAGTATGTGGCTTTGAATTCCCACCTGTTGAGATGGATCCAAACTACCAGGAATTTCAAGAGTCCTAGAATAGGCCTATCAACCTAGAGTAATTGGAAGGACCATCTTCAAAGATTCAAGGAATTGAAGCATTCTAAGAGTTATTACAAAGAATTTAGAGAAGTTACAGTTTTTGTAAATTTGCCCATTTCTCCTCCCTATACCTGTGTGCCTCCCATAGTTCTTGTCTTCTGCCTACATCTTAGGTGATATCATGTACCATCTTTCAGGGTATACTGTATCATAACCTCTTATATGCCAAGGGGAAGAACAGAGAGATCTTTTCTTGATTGTTCTCCAGTGTGGTTGAGGTTAAAATATATTCAGCTCCATCTTCTGGCCAGTATATATTGCATTTTCAATCCAAGTACAATGGAGATTGTCAGAGTTGAGGAAAGGATAAAAATGAGACCTTCATGAAGCTTAAACATTAGCAAAGAGTAGAGGAAACAGTAGAATGGAAAAAGGGAAAGAAAAAGAAGAAAAGCTTGTCACACTGTAGCTTGTTCATCATCTTGAACACAGCCAAATGAGAAGATGCTGGCAGGTGGACATGAGACTTCCTTAGATGCTGTGGTGGCATTAGAGAGACTGCTGGTAGTTACAGTGGTAGCAGTAGTGTTCACTTTGGACAAATTATTCTGAGAGAGCTGGTCAACATGGAAGTGGAGATATTTGTTTCTGTCTTGACCCAGATTTTACAGCACAGATGCATCCTGGACCAGGTAGCCAATACATCCCATTCAGTATTACTGAGTGAATAGTGGAAAGGGAAGAACCTTTTTGGGACTTGAAGGCTTAATGCCATGGGCTTTCTTATCACAGCTGGGAGGTTGACCATAGAGATGAGGGAATACACCTTATTGGCTAATTTGGTTGGTTAGGCCATAAACAATCAGAAAGGGTCAGATGAGGAACATCTTCAGTTGATGCCGAGAAGTTAAGGGCAATTCTATGTGACTTCAAAAAGGAAAGCAAATTATTAATGAGCAAAGGGCAGATTATTATTCAGCAAAGATAGAATTCACAGGAAACACTCATACACATTTATGTAGGTGAAGCCAGATAATTCTTGCTGTTTATAGGCATTATGAAAAGAAGAATCAGGTTGGGGGGATGGGAATAGGAAAAAGAGGAAGAAGAGTTCAGCAGACTGGAATTCCAAATATCCTGCTTAGTGTCCAGCAGGATAGAGGGATAGAAAACTGAATCCTGAGGGAAGAGGAAACTGACTTTGCCAGAACCAAGGCAGTATTTTCCCCACCATTCTTAACCCCTATAGCTGATAGTCATTTCTCATTAGCCTGTCTTCCTGCATTCCATTGGCAGTAAGCTGTCCATCAGAACCCCTGAATGGACAACTTTTGGTGGACTGGAAGCCATTCATACTTTGCCAGTTGGATAATGCCAGTTAGTTCATACCTTTCTCATAAGGTTTTGAACACCCGGCTAATACTGTTTCCAGTGAATACCCACACCCTTGGTAGATTAAAAAGACCCTGAGTGAATAGAATAAGTTGACTACTCAACTGGGAGAGGAAAAAGAGAGAAAACATGGGAATACAAAAAAAAGAAAGAGAAAGAAAGAAAGAAAGAAAGAAAGAAAGAAAGAAAGAAAGAAAGAAAGAAA
>NW_023270377.1:19655426-19680316 GCF_011800145.1 Mirounga leonina
AAAGAAAGAAAGAAAGAAAGAAAGAAAGAAAGAAAGAAAGAAAGAAAAGAAAGAAAGAAAAAGGAAAGAAAAGGGAAGTCATTGGGCCAAATCTCCATAGTCAAGTAAGACCATGCAGGGAGAAAAGGAATGAATCAGACAGAAAAATAAGTTGGGAGAAACCACCATGTCTGGTAATAAGGCAGCAGTCCTCAAAGTAGTAAATCAGTTTTATAGCCACCATGTAAATTCCAATTCCACTACCAGTTCTATAGAATAGGAACCCTACAATTTTGTCTTGCCCACTTCCTAATGGGCTAAGGCACAACTGGAATTGGAATAATGCACAAAATTATCCCAATTTAGAAAAATCTGTAAAATCCCCATTTTCATTACTATCTACAAAGAGAAAAGTCCAAGAAAAATAATAACACTTTTGAGCCAAGGAATGCCGAATATTGCCAGCAACCATCAGAAGCTAGGAAGAGGCAAGGAAGGAGCATGTAGAGAGAGCATGGCCCTGCCAACACTTTGATTTTGAATTTCAAGCCTTTAGAACTGTGAAGGAATACATTTCTGTTGTTCTTCAACCATCCAGTTTGTGGCAAATTGTCACAGCAGTCCTAGGAAACTAACATAACTCCTTTCTCCCCTGCTCCCTGTGGAAATCTTCTCTCAGAAAAGGCATTGATGGTGGCACACTCCTTTCTAGGGAAGCCTGTGGTGAACAAGATCAAGAGAGGACCAGCCATTATGGCTGCAAAGAAAGCTTTTCTCGAATGCCCATTGGCAGCAAGGTATTCAGGTCACTCTGTGTTTTATGAACCCTGAAATCACTCCATAAAATCTGCACTGCTGATCGGCCAGTCCCTGCTTTGCAAATTAGGAAAGGAAGGGCAAGGATAGATATAAATAACTATACTAAGAGTTTTTTATATGCCGGGCACCAGTCTACCTGCTCCTCATGTAATATTCCACCCAGACCCCAACAATTTTCTGAGGTAGGAGATGATTAGTATCCATACTTTAAGGATGAAGAAGTTGTCTCAAACCCCTGAAGAAGTTGTCAGGGGTTAAGTTAACATGCTCAAAATCTCACAGTTAATAAGTGATAGAACCAGGATTTGACCCCAGACAGTCCCTGATTGGCTATTAAAAGTTTAGAGACAAGGGCATTTAGTGGCCTCTCAATCCAATTTGGTGTCCAATTAAGAATAGCCTGCATTAGGTTCCCAGGAAATGGTGGTCCAATAACAGGGGGCTCGTTGTCCCACCTGACAGTCCTCCTGTGGTAGAACAATCTGATCAGAGGTGTCAACTCAAATGCCTTTAGGAGCTAGGAAAAGAATGTTAGTAGTAGGTAGGCAGGATGGTCATGGCCTGGGGAGAGCAGCCCATCTAGAGGTGTTCAGCACCAAATAAAAAAATAAACACTGGGGAGAAACAAAGGTTTCAGTCACTGAACTGGCCAGGGAACCTCTGGCCAGATTCAGTTCAACTGAAGGAAGTGCCCAGGACAGGACCCAGAGCTGTGTGGTCACACCCTGAGCAGGCTGTACTGTTGGACCCAAAGAGTGTGGCTCAGGCAATTATGATGGCCTGCTCTCAAGGGCCAGTGAGGCCTTAGGAAAACAGAAAGAAAAGAAGGAAGAAAGGAAGGAAGGGAACAAGGGGAACAGAAGAGATTAGCTGTATCACAATATCTGATCATTCTGGGTAGTGCCTTGGGGCAGTTTTTCGTTTTTAATTGGTTACCCCTCCCCATGATTTCTTGTTTATACTCCCACCATTCATGTATACAGCAAGTTTTATACTTAGTGCTTTAGGAGAACCATTCTACAGGACTTCCATGCTGTTGTTTCTGGAAGCAAGACCTACTGAAGATACTAGAGTGTAAGGACAGAGGGGAGAAGGCCATGGAGAGAAATGTGGAGAAAGAAAAGGGTTGACTTGTCTGCAATGGAATTCTCCAAGGCAGAAGGGTGGATTAGAGTGAGGTTTGGGGCAGCTCCTGATGGAACACAAAGGGGTGGAAGAATCTTAGAGAGACAGCCAAGGATTGCACCTGGTGACATGTCCTCAGCCTGACATTTACAGCCTCTCCAGAAGTTCTCTCCATGGCTTCAAGCATAGCATGAAAGTAGAAGAGAGAAGGGCCCAAAGGGAGCATAAGGACATAGAAGTAGACATCTCTACCATGAGAGAATGGACAGCCCACCAAGGCCCATGGGTGCCTCTTCAAGCAGTTGGCCCTATGTAAGATCCTGAATACTCAGCCCAGTCCCTGAGTGGGAGTTGGAGATGAAAAATAAGACTAAAGTCCTAACACCCCAGACTAGGAATTGAAGTTAATCTAATTCATGAAAAAATACAGATGCAGTATTTCTCCACACTTAGGTCCATGGATTGAGGTTGGAACCAGCAATAGTTTTACAGCCAATAAAAATCTTTCATTTGGAACCATGCTTGGTCACTGGGAGCATAGTTTGCTTGGCTATCTCAGAAAGACCATGCTATACCATAGACAGAAGGTATCAAACACCACAAAGACTATTCAACACCATCTCTTCTCTGTCCCCTTGCAACCTGTGAACACCATTCAGGCCACCAATGGCCTGTCATTCCCCAGCTGGCCCTCAGGCACACTTCCTGACCTTCTCTTCTAGGAATGAGTCCAGGGCTCTCTTTCAAACGAAGCCATGTTTTAGTACATGAGATTAGCAAAAGAAACTTCATCTTGCCTCATTTGGAAATTCTTTTTTGGGGTGAGGAGATCCTTTCTAATAGGGGACCACAGTTAGAAAACTAGGAAGATATCAGGAGGGGATAAAAGATAGATGTGAGCACCATGCCCCTACTTGGCACACATTGGACATGTTGCATGAACACCAACTTTCCTTGCCGAGTACCCAGGTCTGAGATGAACATTAAGGAGTCACAGATTCATGCCCTGACCCTTGCTTCTAGCTAAATAAAGTGATCTAAAGTCTCTGCTGAAGGAAGTTCAACTGAAGGAAGTTGAACCCCCTTCCATGAAGGGGAAGAGTGAATTTTGAGTACCCACTCAGTAGCTACATCTAATTTATTGGTCTGTAAATTCATTTACTCTCCTGGAATCGTGTAATTGTGCCATTAAATACAGAAAAAAATTAACATGGAGCTTACCTTTATGGAGGGAAGGGCGACAGCGATAAAATTCATGCATAGGAAACTGAAATTTGTCAGGGACACAGAAAGGACACCCTATATGGAGGGTCTTTTGAATATTTGACCCATTCTATTTTCACCAGAAACCTCCTTGTGCTGGTACTGCAAGTAGAACCACCCTGAGCCATGCAGAAATTTAAGGAAAATAAAGCAAGTCTATCCTAAATTCCCTTTATGGGTGGTGCTTAGGGAGTGGATGGGTCACAGATGGAGAAGTCCTACAGCTGGCCTCCAGGAACTAAGGCCCAGCCTAAATTCATTTGTCATCAGGAAATATAGTATACAGGCAAGAGGTTTATTAAATTATCCAACTAAATTGTCCATCATTTCTTCATTCTCAAAATCCTAATTTCTCTTTCACTCAAGTTTTACTGCTATTATTATAGCAAGTATTATTTCTATTATTTTTTCCTTAATCCTTTGAAAATCAGCACTAAGCTAGGCCCAAATGAGAGCAAAGTAGACCATCACCCTATGGGCTCTGGGTGAGTGGAAGAAATGTTGGGGTTAAGTCCTGGGTTCTGGAGTCCATTCTGTCACTAAGCTAATCTGTATCAATAAAATGAAAGGTCCCAACTCAGGTCCCAACCAAAGCTGGTCTCTTGGTTTAGGGAGTCCCATGCCCTCCCCAGAGTCCTGCCCAGACCAAGAGAAACAATGGAACCCAATAGAAGGGACACATAGATAGGCATCAGTCCACTTAGACATACCCAGAACAACACTTTTTAGATAGGACATGGCCAATCGCATTTGCAGACTAGAGTTTTCTAGACCCATACTTCCTTTGAGAAGGGTTTAATTTTCCTAGTGGGGTGAAGGAACAATCCCTAATTCCCAGAGCAAACCCATCATGAAACATGATCTGGGCCCTTCAGCAAGCCGTCATAAGGCCTAAACCCCAAAAGAAGCCTAGCAATGAAAATGAGAGGAAATTATATGAACAAAAATAAATATTTCTTGCTACTATTTATGTCTGTCATAAAGATTCAGTTGATTGTTGTAACTTACCATATGCGCTCAAGAGAGCAAATACCACAAGAACCAAAATCCATTATTTCTCTCAACCACCAAGCGCCAGCTGTAAACCAAGACACCCTGGTTCAGCATTACTGCTCCTCATCATGGGCAGCTATTCCCAGGTTGTACTTGGGTTTGGACCAAAAGTCTGAGTATGGTCATTGTGCAGCTGATGGGTTTGTTTGGCTCCCATTCAGATTCAACACCATGGACTCTTCCCCAAAATATGCACATTACTATGATGGGACTTAGAAAATACAATTTTCAGTTTTAGTGAGAAAGATTCTGATTTAGACCATGAACTCTACAAAGTCAGGGTTGTATGTTACATATTCTTTACTTCCAAGAAGTAGCCTAGTGGTTACCACATGGGGATAAGTGCACAATAGCTTCTGAAGTGAAGTTATGAGTATTGTTGGTAGTATATGCTGTCCTCTCCCTGCCTGCCCCACATACATACACACAATCCTTTATCTAGCTCCTGCCAGGCTCTGCTGTGTATTCCAAGCAAAAGACAAATGGCAGCTTCATGCATGTATACACATGGAGGCTACTATAGTGCAATGCCCTGCCCACTACCTTCCCCAAGAATGGAGCTCTGTCTTTCAATGAAGGGAGAGAGAGCTTCTGAAAAACTCTTCTCACTTTCCTCTTTGTGTCTCTCCTTGGTAATACCTGGAATCTGGAAATCTCAATAGGGAGGCATCCTCAGCCTTAAAAGGTTAAATGAGACCTTAGAGAAAGAGACAAGGTATGACAGCTTAAGACCTATGGTGGAACTTGTCCTAAAGGAGGAGGATCAAAGAGAAGGGAACAAATCAAGATCTCTGTACTGTCCAGCCCAGCTCACATGGTTTGGGACAGAACACTGGTCATATGGGGCAGCATTTTGCTGGAAGGTTTCCTATTTCTCTTCTCAGGAGCCAAACCTAATAGGAGATAATTGGACAAAGTACCAGGTGCCAGATAGTAGAAAGAAAATTTCTACCACCATGTATGAACCTCAAGCAGGGCTTCCCAGCACTCTGAAGGAGATAATTCTGTGAGTCTTACCAAAACCTTGGAATCAAGAGGCCTACACAATGATGGACAAAGTTTTAAAATAAGTTGACCCTATGTTCCAGTTTGCCTGGGACAGTTCCAATTAATGCTTACCGTTCTAGTGTCTTATCCTGCTTCGCAGGATTTTCCCTCTTCTGACAAAGTATCATCATTAATGGTTGCATTAAAGTCAGCTAAAAGGGGTTAGATTGAATTCCACTTTGGACTTCCTCCTTCCATCATGGTCATGTACAGTCATATATATACACATTTTAATACATGATTACATTTGAAAATGACCAGCAATAATCCATCTCTATTTTTCTGGCTTTTCCCATGTAACATAATGGACATCTTTTTCTTAATGAGAGCATGTAAGGTGCTCTCTGATGAAATAAAATTCTTGGACATAAGCACCTTGGGGAAGTTAACTTCCTCAGTTTTCAGGTAGTTGTGGGAAGAGGATTCAGTGGTTGTACCCATTTCAGATGCCTGGTGTGCCAGTCAATTTCTGTAGGCTGTGTCATGTGCTGTAGAGGTCGACAGGCCACTGCTTGATGGGGGTCAGTAGGAAGTGTGCAAATTTGTAGGTTAATATAAACATGAGACTATTGGAGAAAACAGAAGCTGAGCAGTCCTGCTGGGAAGCATATAGAGTACCAAATATTCTTGCCACAATAGCTTGTTTCATTTATTATATGATATGCACCTATTACTATTTTTTTTAATTTTGATTGTTTCATGTTTTTCATTTTAAAAAACCTTTTGGAAACAATAAAGTAAAAAATAGGAGTGTAAGTTTAATGAAAAAAGTAGGTATTGAATTCCCATTTTTTAAGAAAGTTGAAAGGGAACATGAAAATTGCACAAAGGGTTAGTCAACATTAGCTCTCCATCATGGGGGCTGTGGTCATATCACTACCCAAGTGGAAACTAGAGAACACAAATCTGTTGAGGAATCATTGGTATCTCTCTCAGAAGTTAGTGGTTATTTTTGAGAAGAATGTGCCTGAAGACAATAATTTAACCACATGGTTGTAGTGTGTTTATATATTGTGTGGTGTGGCATGACTTTTCATTCAGATCAAATGACTCTCCTAAATTCATTTTACTCATTCTTGATTCCAGTTTGTCTTGTGCATAAGTGAAAAAAAAAAAGAAGGTAAGTTGTTATGTGGACATTTTATTGACAGAGGAAGAGGCCAAAAAATTGGCTCAGAGGAAGAGCCAAAAATTTTATTGGCACATGGTTAAAGAGGCCAGTTTTATATAAATGTCATGGATACTTCAAGCTGAAAATCAGTTCATTCCAATTACTGGGTTTTTTTGCATATAATTCACAGAATCAAACTAAAGCATTTTAAAGTTCATTCTGTTGAAAGTGAAACATCTGACCTGATTGTAAATGTTGTTGTAATTTCACTTAGAGAGTACAATGTTGAAGATACAATTAGTTTTTGAATGTAAACTATCTGTGGAAAATGTCATAGTGAAAATAGTGTTATTACTCAAGAAGTCAGTGGAATAGAAATATATTTAAATTTGTTGTCATGCACAGATAATTTATAATTTTGTTCAAACAAACTTCAAAGTTCAACATTAAACAGTAGTTGTAGGCTGGAGTATCTCGTAGTGCCAGAAAGTATGAACATGCTAAAAAACACATTAATGGGGGTGAAAGGTAAGAGCCAACAGAAAGAACTGGTAATGTCCAGGGTTCCTGGGTGGTTCAGTTGGTTAAGCATCTGCCTTTGGCTCAGGTCATGATCCTGGAGTCCCAGGATTGAGTCCCACATTAGGTTCCCTGCTCAGTGGGGAGTCAGCTTCTCCCTCTGACTCTCCCCCATCTCATGCACTCTCTCTCCCTCAAATAAATAAATAAAATTTTAAAAAGAAAGAAAGAACTGGTAAAGTCCAAAGTGGAAAAATTTGAGCAACATATATATAATATAGTATTGGATTATAATCCAAAGTATAAAAAGAAATCCATAAGTCCATACTGATATAAATAAATGGATGGATAAATAAATAAGTGGGAGAAAGGAGACACATATTATTTACATAAATAATTTATTTAGACACTCCCTCTTATATAAGGAGTTTAATGCCCTACTCTTGCCCTTGAGTATGGGCTGCACTTAGTGACTGACTTGGGAAGAACAAAGTGACTTTGCAATAGAGAACCCTGGCAAACACTAAATTAGTTAGGTGATCAAGATCCCCAGTGATAAGTCATGTTAACAGCATGTGCCCCTGATGTGATGCAATGAGAAGGGCACTTCCCCTGTGTAGTCTTCTTCCCCCAAACTCATAATTCCAGTCTAACCATGAGAAATACATCGGACAAACTCAGATTGAGGGACACTCTGCCAGATGCCTGGGCAGCCTTCCCCCAAACTCTCAAGGTCATGAAAAACAAGGAAGGGCTAAGAAATTATCATAGACTGGAGAAGACTAAGGAGACATGACATGACATGACAATCAAATGTAATGTGGTATCCTGGATGGAATCCTGGAATAGAAGAACATTAGGAGAAAAACTAGTAAAATCTGAATAAAGTGGGGAGCTCAGTTAATAGTAATGGTGGTTTCTCATGACCGAAATGTACCAATAGTAATGTAAAATATCAATAGCTCAGTGGGGGATACTGAGGGAGAGGTACAGGGAAATTCTCTGTACTATCTTTAGAACTTTTCTACAAATCTAAAATCTTTCTATAGAAAAGTTGTTAAACATAGTAGCGGGAGTAGAAAATTTTTAGAAATGTTTTAATATACACACAGAAAAATTCCACAAGTTTTTGTGACAAAGCACATATTTAATCCAAAACAACAATTTAGCATGGCAGAACACATGTTTGCTCTTTGCTGCTCCTCATGAGTAAAATTTTTTAAATATTTGATCCATTAAAGAATTAGTAAGTCAACCTAAGAGCTGTAGGTTAAGGGGATTTAACTTTTTTGTAAGCAAGTTCTCTACATTTTGTATGTATTTGATTCAAAACATATTGGAAATCTTTCATTAAAGTATTTAATGAATGGAAAGCCAAGAACATCAGCATTTGGAGTTTTTACTGAATTTTAGTTGTTGGCAACAAAGATTACAAACAGGAAGACACTGAAATATAGCCTGTGAAAATAAAGGAGGGGGTACTAAACAAATTTTGGGAGGTGGTGGGGGAGAAAGAGAGAGAGAGAGGAAAGATTTTCCATGAAATGAAATACTTGGGACATACTTATACTAAAAAATACCTCTTGTTTATCTAAATTCATATTTAGCTGGAATTCCTGTTTTTATCTGCCTAATCTGGCAGCCCTAATTGTGGAGAGAAGGCTGGCTTCCAACCCAGCCTCATTTACACAACAAACTTCTGTTAGCCTGGCTCTGTCTTAGGTACTGGGAGTAAAAACATTAAAATATATGAATTTATTGTTGAGAGACTCTAGTCCCTAATAATTTACTGTGCGGTCTTGGAGAAGTCACTTAGCCTCTCTGAAATCTGTTTTCATCCGTAACATGGGTATAACTGCAGTCTTAGGCTAATTTGTGCACAAATGGAGCTCTGAAGGAATTTTGGAAAAGTCTGTTATTAGACAAACCTGTTTTAATTACTCCACCAAGTATTTTTGGCAAACCTGAAACTAGGGCAGATTTGTGGGCCAAGTCCCCTACATATGTCCTGAAGGATCCAATATTTTTGCCAGTTTGCCCTGTTTTAAAGAGTTGGTCTCCTCCCCATCTTGTTAAAACTATTCCCCTAGTCTGAACCTCATCCCTGGAAAGAGGCAGGAGGAGCTCAAAGCCAACAGCAGCAGCAGAGTAAACAGTTGGACCCAGAGACAAGCAAACTCCTCCTTATGTCACCACAGGTCTCTGATGGGGAGAATGATGGGAAACAAGAGGTATAGTGTGACTAAGCTCTGGAACCCCCGAAATGTGAGCAGCACACAGCTCAGGAGGCTGCTGACTTCTTAGTGAGTATGCCAAGGCTGAAATGCCCCCTCAAAGTCACTGCCACTAGGCGTCAGATGGGGTAAGCACTACGGGACAGTTGGATCCGATCTCCAACGTCCTGAGAGAGGGAGAGATGCATGCCTGCCCATCACTCCTCCACCTCCTCTACGTCCACCATGAAGCTGATGAAGTCTGATGTCTACTGGACATAAGTTAGAAGCTGGGAACATTCTGCTAGCAAAGACACCGCAGTCCAGTTGGGGAGACAGAACCCATGCCACGATGCCTTGCATTGTCTTTTGATGATTTTTATGTATCAGCGGCAAGCAGCAAGTCAATCACTGTCTGACTTAGAACTCTAAGAGGATTATTATAGTAGAAACATTTTTTTTTCTTATGACAAAATGCTATAAATAGTAAAGGATGCTGCTTACCTTGTTTTTCTTGTCCTGGGTAGCAAATTGTTATTTAAATATATTCCTAGATTGAATAAAGCTGGAGAGGTATCCTCCTCGAACATTATTAAAATTGACAAAAGTATTCATCAGGTATGTATTGTGGATATGGAATGAAAACCATTCACAATTTTTTCAGCACAAAATCTACAAAGATGAGACTTCCTGTCACTGGAGATCTGGTAGTTATTCTCCAGTAATGCCTTACTCCAAATCTGGTGTAAACCCTTGGTCCCGGTGGCCAAGAGAAGTCACTCCATCCAGGAGGGATTTCTTTGCTTCCAGATCCTGCTACAGTGACTCTCTGTCACAATCACATCCTGCCTGTCCCTTGCTTGTGCTTTTTGATTTGCCTTTCTTCCCTGGTGGTCCTTAACTACTCAGTCCTTGCTAATGTGATTGCTCAACATTCACGAGACTACCATGATTTTTTTTTTATTTGACTTCTAATAAAGTTTTCTTTTCTGATATGCTTCCTAAAATATTCCATTAATTTGGGACTGGCTTTTGTCCATTGCTTGGGCCTCCCATGCTCCCAAGCTGAGTCTCTGCCTTACATTCGTGCTCTGCAGTGAGAAGCAGAAGGGAGGTAGGTGGGTTATCTACAACTACCCTCTTGCCATCTTCCACCTATATAAATGCAGTTAGCTCTTCTTTTTCCCCTCCCTTTATAATGTCAAAAGAAAACAATTGGACTGATTGTCACCAAAAGTCGGGTGCACGTTTGGGATATCTGCTCAAATACAAGCTATGGCACAGAACATGGAATTTGCTTTGGAGGGCCCTGGGGGAACCTGAAGATAGTGGGCAATCATCCTCAGAGCATGTTCCAAGGGCTGTGGATCCATAAAGGGATTAATAGGATATGAACAGAGAAAACAGTGTTTTCAAATGTAAGTCCCCAAATAGAAAGTCACAGCACAGATGTTGTTTTACCCATCAGAATGACTTCTAACAGCCCTGGGAGGCATGTGTGTGTGCACATGCACAGTTATTGTACATCATGTGCTAGGCATAATATAAAGTATGTTCTGTGAGTTATAGTCAATGATACCTAAGAGAGTTATATTATTACCAGGCCTATTTTACAAATGGGGAAAAAGGTCCAGAGAAGGTAATAGCTGTGTGACCTTGGAGCAAATAACTCAAGTGGAAAGTTAAACTTGAAATGCTGACTCCTTTAGAATCACTTTTTGAAGCCTGTACTGAAAAACTAACAAGGATGCCACATGACACAGCCCCTCTGTAAGCCCATCGAGTGCTGCCCAGGTCCCCGCGTACATGCTGCTGTCTGTGTGAGCATCACATGGACACTCACTCCCTTTCATCTGTACTGGCTACTCAGCCAGGAATATTGGGCAGACACGGGCAGAAGCCGTGCTATCAGCTGTCGTCTGACCTGTAGGGAGAAACATTCCAAATACAAGGTAGCGATTTTAGCAGGATGTAAAGAGGAACTATCCTCCCTGGAGGTTTGAATGACATCAGAATAGGTAAGCAGGAGAATCATATCATTTACTTTCCAGGGGAACTTTAAAAATAGCAGCAGCTTCCTTCTGTTGGAACAGTGGTAATAGTATATCTAGGTCACGTCTGTATGTGATGCCAAATCAGCTATTGTAATGCATCAGTGCAGGAAGTAAATGCAGTTTATGTCAATACTGCACAAAGTTTAAGCAATTTGGCAGTTGTCAGTTTGCCTGGTAAATCTTGACAGCAGGTGACTTGTACACTAATGTGCATCATAGGGCTCTAATTGGTCAGTTTAGTGTCGAGCATGATCAAATGGAACATAATGTTCCATTTGCCCTGGGCAGTGGAAAGCGATCAGTGTCAGTATACTCATTCATTCATTAGGCACCCACTACTTTCCAGACATGACACTGGGTAGCTGACCTCATGGTGCAACCGTAGCACATCTTACTCCAGATAGGATGCTGGGCACTGGAGTTACAGGATGGATAAAATGCATTCCTTGTCCTGGAGAATCTCACAGCCCAGTGGCCTGGGTTCTAGTTTCAGCTCTACTATTAATAGCATCATGTTCTGTACAAATGACTTGACCTCTTTCTGGGTCTGATCTAATCTGTAACACGAGAAGAGCAGACTGAGACCCCTTGCCTGGGATGGGCATAAGTTTACATGGATGTTGATGCCATCTCTTCTACTAATATTTGGACTACTTCTACGTACCAGGCATTGTGTTTTGCAGAGATAACATGACAAGGATGCCATCCCTTTCTTTGAGAAGTCCTGTGGGAGGGAAAAACATTGAGGCTGGAGAGTGGGGTGTAATGTTGCATTACAGAGGTAGACATGAGGCATGAGGGCATCAGGAAATAGGCTGTCTAGAGGAAAGCTCAACTGGGTCCTAGAGATTAAGGAGAAGTTAGTTAACAGATTAAGGGGTTAGGAGAAGGAATTCCAGGCAAAGAGAAGATCATTAGCAAAGATCCGGAGACAAGAGGGTGGTTTTGGTGTTTTTTTTTTTTTTTTTTTTTTTTAGAATTACAGGCAGTCTAGTATGAATGGAGGGGAAAGGAGGGAAGAGCAGAGGAAGGGGAGAGGTGGGCAGGGAGTTTAGAAAGACAGAAGGAGGGGGATGCGAGGAGAAGGAAGAAGAGTAGGGAAAGTAGGGGAGAGGACACGTATATGGGATTATGGAAAGTGTTGAGAGGCAAAGTAGAAGGGAAAAGCAGGGACCAGATCATGAAGAACTATATCCCCCATGTTTAGGAGTTTGGTCTTGAACTTGGGACAATCAGAAGTCACAGAGGGCTTTCAGAAACAGAATTCTGAGGTTGGAAGGGAGCTTTGGGGTCCAACATGAGGAACATATACTGGAGGGCAGTCAGAAAGAGCAATGCAAAGGTTGCTGGATGACTTGGGTCTTACTGGAAAAGATTTTTTCTCTCCTCCCCTCCCCTTTCCCTTCCTTTCTTTTCTCTTCTCTTCTTTTGGGTGTTGGGGAGGTCCACAGAAGCTTCACAGGCAGGAAGGAATGCAGTGCGGGTGCTCCATGGCTCTGAATACAGCAGAGGTAGTTTTGTGACTGTATAAGGAGCTGGTGACATCCATTCTTGCTGAAATTCCTCTCTGTCAAGACCAGGCTCCAGCCCATAAGAAGGCAGTGACTGCTTGGAAGTGACTCATCATGGGTGGCTCAGATGATACCAGATTCTAAGAATCTTAACTATGTGGCTTGACTGAGTGCCCTTGACAACTCAGTTGTTTCTCTTCTTTCCTTGTGTGGTTTTGGCCCAGAAGAAGGTGCCAGGTTTGGTCATATCCATCCTCAAATCCTGTAAAATATTTGTATAGGGCCCCTGGAACCCCTGGAGCCCCATGACTCTACGCATAAAGGCCTGAGCTAAATGCAGTTGAAGTATTTTCAATATAAGGCAAGTAGAACTGAGGGGGAGCTAAATGCCAGAGGCTTTACTTGAATAAATAAGAGGATCTCATTATAAAATATGCCCCATATGAATAAGAAACTTTAGTACCTAAGTAATTAAAGGGCAAGTACCAGAGGTGAACATCAGCAGGAAAGCTGCAGCACGAAGTGACGGAAGAGGGAAGGACAGTGGAGCCAGACTGCCTGGGCTGGGGATCCAGTCCCACCACTGGTGAGCTGTGAGGCTGGGACAGGTCATGTGGCCTCTCTATGACTCAGTCTCCTCATCTGTAACATGGGGATAATAATACCACCAACTTCATGAGTTGCTGAGAGAATTAACTGAGTTGATCCTTGTGAAGTCCTTCAAAGCAGCTCCTGGCACATAACAAGTGGTATAGAAGTGTCTGTTAAATAAAAACAAAGAAAAAAGTTACCTTTCCCTTAACAAATAAGTTGTGCAAGCATTCCTGGAGGGGAGGCTGAGGGGTGCAATGACATCTTTTTTGATTCTGGGTGAAGGAGATCTGAAAATAGGGAGAATGTGTGGCCAAGGGCACATAGTCATGCTGATCCGGCACAGGGGTCGAGGATGTCTCTCTGTTATGTCTTCGTAATAGAGAGTCTGAACAAAGAATTGGACAAAGAAGGAAAGGAACTTTTCTTTTAAACCCTTAGATATCAGGCTGAAATTAAACCTATTTAGGTTAGCACATGGAGAATAAAATTTCTAAAAGTAAGCTTGAGGGGGAAAAAATGTTAAGAGACCCAGAGTTGGGTAGTTAAGAGAAGAAAAAGTGGAATAAAAATAACTCTGCACCCCCATGCAATCCCACACAGGCAAAAAAATTTATCCAGAGTGTAAGGCTGCCCCTGCCTCCACCTTTCAGAAGATAAGGCTCTCCCATAAGCTTGACCCAACCCAACCATGATCTCTCTGCTTTAGGACCTCTGTGCTGGCCACAGGACAAGGGATAACTCCACATTGTCTTTCTTGTTCCACTAGGTTGTTCCTCCTATGTAAGACTGAATCCCTGGCAGAGTTCCCTGAGATCTGGTCCTAGGCCTGGGCCAACAGAAAACACCAATTCATAGTTCAAGTTTGCTGTGGAATAGTGTGATTTGTCTGGGCTCTGTTTCTTTTTGCTTTTTCCAAGCATCTTCTCTTTGCTTCAGGATTCTTGGATCCCCCTTTGTACCATTGCTCCACGGGACCCATGGTCTCTTGGTGTTTTCTGGAGAAACCAGAGAGACAGTTTTAAGTTCGCAGTCATCAGTTCTCCTTATAACATTTTCTAAGTCATTGAATAGTCTGTTCCGGGAGTCCTTGACATCACTACCCAGAAGCCATCTGCATGATTAATAAAGATAGGTGTCCATCAAGGGAGAGGATGGAGGAGACAAAAAATCAGGGGTTCTAAATCTAACCTCCATCCCCATATACACACCCCATGCTCCTACCACGTGTGCACGCGCGCGCGCGCACACACACACACACACATTCTTCCCTCATTTCTGGGTGTGTAACCTTAGACAAGTGCATGTCACTATTATTGGCTTTGATTTACTTATCTGTAAGTGGGAAAAAATAGTTTCTGATCTAAACATTTTAATGAATACAATAACAAATTAATTGCTAATACTTGCATAGCATTTTATATCTTATGACTGTTGTTCATGTCCAGCAACAATTACTTAAGCAGGTCATTACAAAGAGGAAGATGTGAGACAGGTGACTTAGTGAAGGGCTGTGTGAAGACAGGAAGGTTTAGTCCTTACATAAGGAATTTTCTATCCAGTCCATGGAAAAGTGTCCCTAGCCTTCTTTACCCAAACTACTTAGTTCATGGTTGTTGTGCAATAAATGATAATGGCAAACAAATGGCAAGATTCTGACCCTGGCCCTGAATAACAGTCCTGGAGTAAAGAGCCTGTAGACAGATACTTTATTTTGCTTTTGTTTTGATTTATCTCTGGTCTACACATACACACACACACACACACACACACAACATACATACACTATTTCCTATTTTGAATGATACTCAGGAGAGTTCAGAGAGAGCTGTATGTGCTATAAAAGAAGGGTCCCAGGATAAATAAATAAGTTATTTTATTTTTTAAAATTTTATTATGTTATGTTAGTCACCGTACAATACATCATTAGTTTTTGATGTGGTTATTTTAAAATCTCAATTTAAAAAATCCAGGTAAAATTCCAAATAAAGTCCCATTTTGGGCTGTACATCAAATAAAAGAGTTTTAATGGTAATGATCATTATACACCGACTGAAAGAAGCTGAAGATTCTTCATTAAGAATCTTTTTAGTGACTTTGAAACAGGGTTGTTGTTGTTGTTTCAAACAGTTCTGTAATGAGTAATCTGAGTAATATTCCATCCTTCCTGGAGGCTGGGGGATGAATGACATCAACACTCAATATCTCCTAAACCTGAATTTAATGTTCTTACATTGCTGTGAGCATCAAAACTGAAAGCTGTCATACAGCTGTTATTTCTAATGGGACTAACAATGAAATAAAGATGCCATCATTTACTGTGAGGAACAAATGAGAAAATGTATGTAAAATGCTTAGTAAGATATCTGCTATTTAAATGCTTTCAGCAAATATTGGTCTTTAATAATGATGATGGTGATAATAAAACTATACTTCTTTCTCTGTGCAGGATTTTTTATGCAGGCCAGGTGAGAACAGATGTTAAGAGATAAGAATTTGTTTAAAATGAGTTCCTAAGAACCTTTCCCATAGCCAATCCCATTTTCCTGAACCTTGACTAAAAGCCTTGAGAAAAATTGAGAGCCCGTATTTTCCCTACAGCAGAGTTAGTCATCACCAGTCTATAAAATTAAACTGGTTATTGGCTTAAAACACTGATAGTCATCAGAGGTTTATGGTTAGTCTGTGAGTTGATTCATTTGATTTTTTTTCCCCATCCTAAGATATGATTTTGGTCACTCCGTATAAGAACACAAAACAAGAAAGAAAGCCAGAGTGGTCATGGAGGAGGAGGAGAAGGGGAACCTAACTTGAAATCTTCACTTGTTAAGACAAAAAAAACAAATTATCTTTGTTCTTAAAAACTGGTGGCAGGGGCAGAGAGACATGAGAAAAGAGAAAGGTATTGAAGCTTTAGATGCAAAAAAATATTTGTATAAAGATTACACTTGAAGAGCAAAAAATCTTCTAGTGCCAGACTTGCTAAAAAACAGGTTGGAGGGCTCTGGGGAGCTATAACGGTGGTGGAAAATGGGTGCCCTTATGCTGTGTTGAGTAAGCTATTATGGTTAGCCCCATTTTTTAAAATTTTCCCTTGAGTTTTAAAAATTAATAATTTAAAGGATTCACATCACATTTTGGATTTCTGGCTTCTTTTGAAAAGTCAGGAAATGAGGCACAGCACAGACTACCCTCCTCCAGAGCAAATGTCACTATGTCCCTCCCTTTCAGTATGTGCTCCCCAGCTTGTCATAACCTGAATTCTACTTCTTATTGAGTTTACATGTAACTGGCCTTGATTCTTTCTATGGTCTGCCTGTCCCATGTAGGCACTGGAGTTGCAGCCCTCGGTTCAAAGTCATTGAAGGTTGTCTATAGGAACATGGTAAAAAAGGTGACTTCCAAGGAATGAGCTAGCGAATAGTCCTTCAAAGGCACCTAGACTTAGGGGACTTGATGACAAGAAAGATGCATTTTTATCTTTGTGTTCCAGGACTTTGTAACTCATTGGGTCTGTGTACATTTTTAAAAAAATGAATGGTTTATAGATATTGACAAACTGATTCTGAAGTTTATGTGGAGAGGTAAAAGACCCAAAATAGACAACAAAGTATTAGAGGAGAACAAAGTTGGAGGATTGACACTGTCAGACTTCAAGACTTACCTGAAGTAATCAAGACAGTATATTATTGGTGAAAGAATAGGCAGATAGATCAGTGGCACAGAGTAGAGAGCCCAGAAATAGATTCACATGAATATACCCAACTGATCGTTGACAAAGGAGCAAAGGCAATACGGTGGAACAAAGATAATCTGTGTTGGAACTGACTAGACATGCAAAAAAAAAAAAAAAAAGAATATGGACACAGACCTTACACTCTTCACAAAAATGAACTCAAAATGGATCATAAACCTAAATGTAAAACATAATACTATAAAACTCTCAGAAGATAATACAGGAGAAAACCTAGATGACCTTGGATATGGTGGTGACTTTTTTTAGACACAACACCAAAGGCATGGTCCATGAAAGAAATAATTGATAAGTTGGACTTCATTAAATTAAAAATTTCTGCTCTATGCAAAGCACCGTCGAGAGAATGAGAAGACAAACCACAGACTGGAAGAAAATATTTGCAAAAGAATATCTGATGAAGGACTGTTACCAAAATATACAAAGAACTCTTAAAACTCAACAATAATAAAATGAACAAGCAGATTTTAAAATGGGCAAAAAACCTTAACAGACACCTCACTAAATAAGATATGCCGATGTTAAATAAGCATAGGAAAAGATATTCAACATCACATGTCATTAGGGAATTGCAAATTAAAACAACAATGTGATACCACTACACACCTATTAGGATGGCCAAAATCCAAAGCACTGACAATACCACATGTTGGTCTGGATGTGGAGCAAAAGTAGCTCTCCTTCCTTCCTGGTAGGAATGCAAAATGGTATAACCATTTTGAGAAACAATTTGGCAGTTTCTTACAAAACTAAACATACTCTTATCATAAGATCCAGCAATCGTGCTCCTTGGTGTTTACCCAAAAGAGCTGAAAAGTTATGTCCACACAAAAACCTGCACAGGGATGTTTATGTAGCTTTA
Organism: Mirounga leonina; assembly: GCF_011800145.1. NCBI lineage: Eukaryota > Metazoa > Chordata > Mammalia > Carnivora > Phocidae > Mirounga > Mirounga leonina. Next base: position 19,673,328 of record NW_023270377.1, read on the forward strand.
TTTATAATTACCCAAACTTGGAAGCAACCAAGATGTCCTTCAAGGTGATTGGATAAATAAACTATTATATTCAGACATGGAATATTATTCAGTGTTAAAAAGAAATGAGCCATTAAGCCATGAAAAGACATGAAGGGAACTTAAATGCATATTACTAAATGAAAGAAGTCAATCTGAAAAGAATAAATACTGTATAATTCCAACTATATGACATTCCTGAAAAGGCAAAACTTTGGAGCCAGTGAAAAGATTAGTGGTTGCCAGTGGGGAGGAGAGAAGAGAGGGATGAATAAGCAGAGGATAAACAGGATTTTTAGGGCAATGAAACTACTCTGTATGATACTATAAAAGTGGATACATGTCATTATACATTTGTCCAAACCTACAGAATATACATCACCAAGAGTTCACATTACAAAGGTGAAGTAAACTATGGACTTTGGGTGATACTGACATGTGAAAGTAGATTCACCGACTGTAACAAATACACCACTCTGGTAAGGGATGTTGATTGGTGGGGGAGACTGTATGTCTATTGGGTACAGACTATGAGAGAACTCTGTGTACTTTCCACTCAATTTTGCTGTGAGCCTAAAACTGCTTTAAAACATAAAGTCAATTAAAAAAAAAAATAAATGAATGAGCCCAAAACTTTACTGAGTATATGGTGGGCAGAAAAAAGGGAATAAGGCAAGTGATCATGTCCCTGCCCTCAAGGCATTTGTAATGTAATTGCAAAGATAAGACAACATTTCCATAAAGAGGATAATATTAAAAATATGTGATCAAGTAAGATAAGTTCATTGAAATTATTTTCTATCTATATTAGTTCCCCTAGGGTAGAAATCTTAACACCTAGCACATAGGAGATCAGTTGAAGTCCTAAAGTGAACAGAAGTTTGTGGTTAGGGGCACCTGGGTGGCTCAGGTGGTTAAGTGTCTGCCTTCAGCTCAGATCATGATCTCCAGGTCCTAGGATCGAGCCCCATGTCAGCTCCTAGCTCAGGGGGGAGTCTGCTTCTGCCTCTCCCTCTGCCTCTCCCCCTGCTTGTGCTCTCTGTCTCTCTCTCTCTCAAATGAATAAATAAAATCTTAAAAAAAAAAAAAAAGAAGTTTGTGGTTAAAAAAAAAAGAAGTTCTGTGGTTAAGTATTAACTTTTTGGAGGAAAAGGTACTTCTCTCCCCCACCTTTTTTTAATGGAATCATAGCCATAAAGACTTGGCTCTTTTTATTTTTTTTATTTGAGTATAGTTGACACATGATGTTACATTAGTTTCAGGTATGCAGCACAGTAATTCAACAATTCGATGTGCTATGCTATGCTCATCGTAAGTATAGTGACCATCTGTCACCATACAAAAGTATTACACTAACATTGACAATATTCTCCATGATGTACCTTTTTTCCCATGACTTATTCATTCCATAACTAGAAGCCTGGATCTCCCACTCCCTTTCACCCATTTACCCATCCTCCCACTCTTCTACCCTCTGGCAATCATCAGTTTGTTCTCTGTATTTATAGGTCTGATTCTGCTTTTTGTTTGTATATTTATTTTGTTTTTTAAACTCCACATATAAGTGAAATCATATGGTATTTGTCTTTCTCAGTCTTACTTAGTTCATTACCTAGTTCATACCCTCTAGGTCCATCCATGTTGTTACATGTAGCAAGATCTCTCATCCTTTTTCATGGCTGAATAATATTCCATTGTCTCTATATATCTTATCTTCTTTATCCAATCATCTGTTGGTGGACACTTGGGTTGCTGCCATATCTTGGCTATTTAAATAATGTTATAATAAACAAACTTTTTTTTAAGATGGAGAACTCTCGTTCAATGAAAATCTTACTGAAGTCCAAATGGAAAGCAAATAAAAATGGATTTGTCCTGGTAGAGCAGGAGGGTTGATCTTGGTTGGTACCTTTAGTTCCTCACTCCTCTGGCAGCCTCTGAGTGAAGATCCAAGGAACCAAATTTTAAAGCAATGGATCTAGGTGCTCCATTCTGTGTCCAGATAAGGACACAAGGACTTAGAATGGGGCATGACCCAAGGGTACAGAGGGAGAGCTTTTTTGTTCTGATTTCCAGTTGGTTGCTCATCCCACATATATAACTGCTGTCTCTACCACCAAAGGACAGCTTCACGATCATGTCCTATGTGTATATGCACAGATGGCCTCAGATGGTTGTTGTGTCTATGTTGAAGACAGTAAATTTAGTTCAGCCAATTTCACCAAACCACTGGTTGATTCAGTAGAACATGAGAGGGTGTTGAGAAATCTTTCTGACCCTTTGTTTTGATTTTGGCATTGGGTAGACTAAACAATTGGTTGACCACCTGAATGGTCACTTCTCTGCAGTTTAAGATACACCCCAAAGCCCTTGAAGCTGCTTTTGGTGAGGTAGAAAATGGTATCAACTCACAGGGCTGTTAATGAGTGTTAAATAAAACAGTGGATATAAGAGGGCATTTATAAATACACGGATTCTGTATTTTCAGGAGGAAAACTTGTGGCAACAAGATCGGGAAGATTGGGTCAAGATAGAGTCAAAAATTAAATCCTCAGTGGCACAGAGTAGAGAGCCCAGAAATAGATTCACATACCCAACTGATCATTGACAAAGGAGCAAAGGCAATACGGTGGAACAAAGATAATCTGTGTTGGAACTGACTAGACATGCAAAAAAAAAAAAAAGAATCTGACCTCCTAATTCTTAGTCCAGATGTTTATCCTTGTACACCACCTATATCAGCAAAGATTTAATCTTGACCAGGGTCAACAAACCATAGTTGCTTTCCAAGTTATGGCAGCCTACACGTAGGATATTGCAGGGAGGAGGCAATTTTTTTGCATTCTTTCCCCTCACCCCACAGGAATTAATCACCAAGAATTTCCCTCTTCTTTTCAAAAAGTAAAGAATTCTGACTTAAGTCCTTTTCTCTAACCATAGAGACCCCATGACAGTTTTCTATGTACTGGGGCTCAGTAATCTCTTATTTGATTTTTCGACCTCCCTTTCACATGCTTCAAATGTTAAAGAGATGTGGGTCAATGTATCATCAAGGATGGATGAATGGAAGTAATTAAGAAAAAGAAGAAATAATAAAATATTGGTTTAAAAATTGGATCAGGAAGTTTCTTCTCTATCAGTGATTATAAGTTAGGTGTAAATGTAGCATACAGATGCTCTTAGGATCTTGTCTTCAAGGTGGTTCTTGTGAAAATATATCTTTCTACGACAGCACATCCAATAGCATTTTCTGTGATGATGGAAATATTCTATATCTGCACTGTAGTCACTAGCCACATGGTGGCTATTGAACACTTGAAATGTGACTAGTGTGACTGAAGAATTAAATTTAAAAATTGTATTTGATTTTAATTAATTTATATTTAGATAACCACATATGGCTACTGTATTGGACAATGCAGTTCCAGAATATAGTATATCTAAGCTTATAACTATAGAAGGTTAATATTTACTGACTCTATATTGTTAAGGAGGAAAATAATAATAAAACTTAGGTTATCAAAAAGAATTTTATCCCAATTTTATGTTATTTTTAAATGTGTGATGGATAAAAAGGATATATTCAGAATATTAGTAATATGGTCTCTGAGAATGGAATTATAGTTGTTTTTGCTTTTCTGTATTTTCTATTTTCTCTAAAATAAACAATTTGCTATACAGTTTTTAAGTGGTTGTTTATCTGCCCACATACTCCACCACTATTCCCAAGCAGTGTTTGCAAAAAGTAAATATTTATTGTATTTAGTTGAAACACTCTTATGTAAAAATCTCACGGCAAGAAATGTGCACAAACTTGCATGAGAGTAGGAAGATAGAGAGATGCAAAATGATCTGGGTATGTCACATACAGACATGAAGAAGAGTGGAGACAGAGAACCCATACCAATTCAGGCCTTGGGTGGGCACCCTGGAGAGCCCCGGGGATCCCAAGGGCCTGGGAACCCAACTACAGCCCATGATTTCAAGAAGATCTCTTAATGCAGAGGTGAGTCATGCCCCTAGTGGAGTGGATCCTGAACCTGGGACTAAGCCAGTGGGAAGTCAGACTTAGCACACCCTCTAAAAACAGACACAGACCCAAGCTGAGGCCAAAACAAATGCATTGCATCATCTTGGGTTATTATCCTCTATCAAAGCCTCTATCCCTTAGGAATAAAAATTGGGTGGTGGTGGAGAAAGGGGGAGGAGAGAGGAAGTAGGCTGTAAATATGTTCTGCTGCAGACAGATCATTCCTTTGGGATCATGAAGTCATTTGAATGCTGATGCTGAAAGGGACCTAGAGGGGTCATTGCATCCATCCCCCTGCCCCTATGGCAGGAACCCACATCATCTCAACTAGTTGTAAAGCTTTTCTGTGTTGCCAGCCCTGCTGAGACAGTGATAAGGACAGGAAATGATTTCTTGCATTTTAATATACCCAGGTGATATTTTATACTCGCTATTGCTTTGCTAGAAATCTATCATTCTATTCTGTGTATATACAAGTCCATTCTCACTCCCCCATACACACTGTATGTCTATTCACTTATGTGTATATTATTAAAGTACTTCTCTGGAGATAATTTCTTTCTTTTTTTCTTTCAGGTTTCTTCAACCAAGGTAAGGTGGAAAAGGGAGAAATTTGAACTAACACTGGTGTAAATTATACTGCAGGTGGCCATACAATAAGTATGTCTTGATGATGGAGTTAAAAAACAGAGCCCAACTTTCTTTAATCCTAGATTCTTTATAAATGTATGGCCAAAGTGATACAGAGAAAGAAGATTGGGATGACTCTTCCTTTGTTTCAATAATTCCCTTCCTCATAGCTGACCCCAAATTATAGAACCCACTGAGCTATTTCCTCACTAAGACTTGGAGAAATTTCTTATGGATTGGAATACTCCCCTGTATTTTTTTTCCCCCGATCAAACCAAAAAATCTTCATAAGAAGGGGGGAAAAACACAAAATTTTCCATTTCACATATGCCATTTGAAACCCAGTGGATTTTTCTCACACTAAACTGGTTTTAACTCAAAGTCTAGAATTTCACTAATGAAAATATAAGAAGAGAGGCAAAAGTGAGATAGAACCAGGATGAACCAATCAGTCTCCAAAAATAAAGTATGAGGGCACACATTTTCACTCTCAGGACCTCACCCGCTGCATTGATAAAATCCCATTGCTCTGACCAGGGCAGTGTCCTGTTCTGTCTGTACTATAATAACCCCACTGATTGTTCTTAGGAGGCAAAGAACATTGAGATTCTGGTACTGCAACTGGGCTAGGTGAGATATGGTTTGGATGGAGAAGGGGATGAGGCAGGGTATGTCTCAGTAGCACAAAAGGTTGGGTAGAGGGAAAGAAGAAGCAACATGAGCTGTCTAGGCTAAGTTGAGGCCAGAGACATACTAACCATGCTGAAACCAAAGTTCTATGCTGGATTATAGTATTAAAAAAGGAGGCCCTGGGATACTAGCCTGAGGAATCTCAATTCAATATGGCAGGCAACTTGGAATCATTGGAAGCTCTGAAACAAAGGGATAATATGGCAAACCATGCCTTTGAAGAATGTTAATGTGTCAGGAGTGTGCAGGCTTATTTGCAGAAGAGAAGAGAGATTGCAGGCAGAAACCCCAGTAGAAAGATGTTGCAAGAATCCTGGTCAAAAGTGGTAAGAGCTTGGAGAGGAGGCTGGCAACAGGGATAGTAATAAAAATAATAATATAGCTCACATTTGCTGACACTTATTACTTGCCAACCATTGCACTAAGTCAGCAACACTGACCCAAAACCAGACAGTAAAGAGAATCCAGAGACAAGGGCCTTTGCCCTTCCCCATGTGGGCATGGGTCACCAGTGACCTTCTGATCAACCATGGGATTGGCTGAAGGCCCTGCTCTTCCCTACCTCTTTCTTCCACCTGCTTTTCCTCAGCCACCTCAGGCTCCTGCACCCGGGGGACAGGCTGACTTCATTTCTTTACAAGTGCACCATGTAATTCCCAGCTTTCGGTTTCCCTCGGGTCTGGGAGAGGGGTATGTTGGGGAAGACAGCAGCAGTAAAAATGTCTCTGTGAAGGATGGGACCTTCAAGGGGGTCTGAGAGCCAGTATCTGCCAAAGGCCACTGGGAGGAGGGGCAGGGAGTTCTGACGTCAAAGAGCCTCCAGGGTCCTGACACAGAATGAGATAATGGCTTATTTCCTGAGGGAGTAAACCCTCCTTGTCCCTAGGTTCTGGTATAACTCAGGGCACTAGGAGGTTAACCATAGATGAGAATCTTCTCCTTGTTAGGTTTGCCTTAGAAGATGTGCATATGTGTCACATACATATGTTCATATATGCATGCTTTCTCTGGGTAGAATTTAAATGTCATTACCCCGTGTCTTCACTTCCTCTTTCTTCTATATCTCTTCTCTTCAACAATCATGCCTTGTCCTTTTCTTGAACTTTCTCTTCTCCTTCCTACCCCAGTGAGTTAGAGAAACCTTAGACTACATAACTTCCATGAGGGGAATGAGAGCAGGTAACGTTTCTATTCTCCTCTTTCCCATGAAACGCATCAAATTAGAGTCAATTACCCCATAATCAAGTTAAATAGGTACCAGGGGAAGGCATAAGACTCTTCCTAATGGTCTGAAGTGTGGGATTCAGGTTCATTGAATGAAATCTCAAAGAAGCCCATCCTCATTTATGACATGCTTATCAGTCCTTACAGGTGCTCAGCAAGAACCCCCCCCCCACACACACACACATACATTATCTCCAGGTCTCCAGGTAATGCCTCTTAAAGTCCTTCTTCTACAGAGGATCTTGAAGGAAAGAGCCAAAACTGTAGCTTTCCTGAGTGGTTATTTTCAGAGCAGCCAGGGCTCCCCTTTTCTTTCTTTCTTTTTCTTTCTTTCTTTCTTTCTTTCTTTCTTTCTTTCTTTCTTTCTTTCTTTCTTTCTTTCTTTCTTTCTTTCTTT
>NW_023270377.1:19680326-19814650 GCF_011800145.1 Mirounga leonina
TTTCTTTCTTTCTTTCTTTCTTTCTTTCTTTCTTTCTTTCTTTCTTTTTTTTTTATTTTGGAGCAAAATGGTGGTTTATTAAAACACAGGGACAGGACCCGTGGGAAGAAAGAGCTGCTGCACTGGGGTTGTGAGGGGTGGCTGATTATATACTATGGTTTGGGAGAGGTAAGGAAAAGGGAGGTTTCAAAAGGATTTTTGTACAGACTGACACCAAGCCGCTCCCCTTTTATTTCCATATCAGAGGGCAGGATTCCCCTTGCTTCAAGATTTCCACTTAATTGTCTGACCACATAATTTTACTTGGCCTACAACATCTACATCCTCTTAGACAAAACAGAGCCCATAAGCATATAAGTAGGCCATCAACATCTGATGTCTGACCATTTTGACCTTAGTTTTCCATTCTTCTTATAGAATATAGGAAGAAACCCATTACTCAATCAGTTAACAAGTTAGTATTCTGCCTAAGTAGAAGAAAGTCTCTAGAAAGCCAAGGACTTTGTATATTGTGTTCCCAAGTTCCCCCCACCCCCCAATCTAGAACCTGGAGCAGTGTGGGCACATTCCTGATGGTTTACAGTCATTTAACTGCCCCCCTCCCCTCATTAGAATCTCTTGGGATATCAGAGTTGAAAAACATCTAGCCTAAAGGTGATGCATGGAATAAAATAATATTTTCTCATTTTGCTGGCTAAGCAGGCAGGTTTTGGTGTGCTAACTCTTCTCCCAAGATTCATTGGCCCTCTACTTGTATTCTTCAGTAGGTGAAGGAATTTCTCCATAAATCCTGCCTACACAGTGGTCTGATTGTTGAAGGATACCGCATTTGTTTCCTAGGGCTTCTATGACAAAGTACCACAGGCCGGGTGGCTTAAAACAGCAGACGTTTATTCTTTCATAGTTCTGGGGGCCAGAAATCTGAAATCAAGGTGTCAGTAAGGCCATGCTTCCTCTAAGACTCTGGGTAGAATCCTTTCTTGTCTCTGGTAGCTTCTGATGATGGCCACTGATCCTTGGCATCCTGGCCTTGCAGCTGTATCACTTCAGTCTCTGCCTCTGTCCCCACATGGTGTTCTCCCTGTGTCTTGGTCTTCTTAAAATGGCACAAGTTCTATTGGATGAGGACCCATCCTAATGACTTCATCTTAACTTGATTTTATCTGCAAATTCCTAATTTCCAAAGAGTGTCACATTCTCAGGTTTAGGGTTCAGGACTTGGGCATATTTTTCAGAGAGGATACAAGTTCAACCCATACCTGGGCCTTAGCTTCCCCTCTGTTATAGGCAGGTTCATGTGCAAGTAAGCACACGGCCATACAAGGCCAAGCCTTGCCTCCTGCAGAGGTGATGCCCAGAAGATGGGCTTGACCAGGAGGTCTGAGAGTGACTTCTGACTCTGGGCTGACTAGCCATCTGACCTTGAGCAGGCCACATGTTAATCCCAGTGTTGAACAGACAAGGAAACTGAGGTTTTGAGTGTTTATCTAGCTGACTAAACTCACGAGGAAGTTGTGAGGATGGGATGAAACACACTCTGAAAATAAATTGTAAAACCTGGAAAGCTGAAAATGTGAGGGGATATCCTCATTATCCAGGCTGCTGTGGCCTTTATGGTGAGAAGGTAGAACCAGGAATGTTGGGATTTGCTGAGTTACAGTTAATCTTCACCCCTTTCCAATTTCTTCCAGAATCCAGAGGTTTTCCACAGAATCCCAGGAAAGCTTTTCTAAAAGCCCTCTCTCCTTAATCATTATTTCTGGCTGGATTTCCAAGAATATTCCACCTTCATGTCTTAGATGCATAGACATGGAAACAAGAAGGGCTTTTAGTTTTATCTCTGAGAGATGCACTGAAGTCAGAATGAGGTGGTTTTTCAAGCTCCAATCCTAGAACTTTGGGGGTAGTTCATAGTTCAACACAATGAAATAGAAACCAATCCCTCTTGTCTACACTCACCTGTCATCCTCTATTGCACTTGTCACTCTGCAACTAGAGTGATCTTTCTCAAAGGTAAATCTGATTATGTAATGCATGCTGAAAAGTCATTGATGGATCCCTATGACTTACTGGGTAAAATATGCAATCTTTGTCATGACTTGTGGCCCTTCCACAGTGTGGCCTCCCTCTGCCCTTGAGCCACATCTCTCCCCATGGACCTCCAGCTTATCCATGATGATCTCTTTGCCGTCCTCTGGCTATGCCAAGTTCTCACCCCTCTTTTCCATTTTATATCCTCATCTTTCAGTTAGAGAAAAACAAATAAAACACAGTAATTAATGCTTGATATTTTACCAGCAGGGATGGGCCATGGTTCCATTTAGCATGGAGAGTTTGTGAATTTAAACGCTAGGTTTTGATTGTTGGTCACTTTCAATCCCCTTCTCCCTATTCTTTCCCACACGAAGGAGATGTTACACGCTGTGAGGTCTCAGGGATCCTTCTACTTTCTGTGGCTATTGCTGTGCTGTTGTTGTTGTCAGATATCCATCAGATTAGAGTCCAGATTACGTGGAACTGGGAGAATGAAGAGTGCACACCTCTGTGTGAACACCCACACAACTACAACAAATCATCATAAGTGACAGCAGCAGCCCCAATCTGAATTTTCAACCTTCATGGTGCCTCCCTTCCTCCCTTCCTCTATTACTGCATCTCATCATCCTCCTTTTTTCCACCACCGCCCCACTTCAGCCTTCACCATGTCACAGATGGCCCACTCACTGCAAGAGTCTCCTCCAGGTCTTCCCAGAACACTCTGAAATGACCTCTGCTTTAGGACAGTACTTTTCTCCTTTCTCTTTTCCTCCTCAAGCACTCGGGTTCTTTGGAAATCCTTATTTCTTTTGCAACATTCCCATGAACACCACCACATCCAAATTCAAATAACAAACAAACAAAATCAGAAAACACTGTAAAGAGGGGGCAAATAGGCACTCTATCTATCCATCCTATACCCTTACTCATAGTCAGTCTCTTAACTCAAGTAGCTACTGTAATGCTCCCTCCCCACTCTTCCTCCTCCCCCCCAAAAAGAATTACTTGTTTGGGTCCCAGCCCCAGGCTTTTGCCTTTCCTCAGATAAAACCCCAAGCATCCAAATATTTCTACCACAGTCTGTGCCTGGCTATACTCAGATCAGTTGTGTACTCTATTAAATAGATGGGGACAAATAGCTTTGATTTACACAAAGCACAAACACACACTGAAGACATTTCTACACCTCTCCCTTAGATCAGTCTGAATTAACAAGGCATGAGCAAGCAGGCTAACCTCACCCAGAACCTCAGGGTAGAACAGGCAGGAGATAACTGGGGTGTCATAATCCTAAACCTTTGATTAGTGGATTGCCCTGTGGATCCTCATTCCCTTATACTTTGATGTGAGTGAAGCTTTCAGCTATGACTCAGCCTGGGAGAGGGTGGGGGTGCCCAAGCAAATCTGCCACCAAGGGGGTGCCACAAAGTAGCACAAACCTGTCTTCTCAATAGTTGCACCCTGAGAAATTCAATTATCACTCTCAGACACACAGCCCAGAGACACTCACAGGTCTCCAGGAAGGTGTCAGTAATAGGGAAAAGAAAAAGGAAATAAAGAAAAACAACAACAACAACAACAAACTCCTGACCTTGCAGAGCATTTGTCTGATAGAAGCAAACTGAAAACTTGAGAAATCTCCATGAATTGGACAGAACAGAAAAGTATCCCACCCCCAAAAAATCCAAATGCATACACTTTTGTTTTGTAGAATAAGGTGGAAGATTAAAATATACAATAGAGATTTTGGCATTTGTTAGGTTCTACTAACTACATAACTGATTTGAAGTGAGTTTTTTAACCTCTCTGAGCTTTGTTTCATCCCTATATGCAACCCTAATACATACTCAGAGACCCATGTGATGCAGTCTGAGAAGTGTCAGATTTAAGAAGCGACATCCCCAAATTAAAAGTAATAAAGATGAAATCCCATTTATTATTCATGGCTCTCTGAAGACATTAAAGGGAGTGGAATACATGGTTCTCAAAAACACTTGTTCAAATTCTTTTTCCTCTCCAGCACTTTCCTGTCATGGCTGCTCTGGCTCTGGTCTCTGGGGAAATAAAAGTTTTTTTCCTTTCACTCCCTACTCACATAGCTTTCTGTCATCCTCCCTTCCTATCCTCCAAGTACTATACTATTTATATCAACTTATCTTTTCTCCCAGAAAAAAACTGAAAAACAAAAAAACAACTTTCCTCTTGTTAGAGCATAGGAGGTGGAAATCAGACTAGCATTTACAGGATTATTCTTAGTGAGGTTGGGGAAGGAATCGGTGTGTAAACAATCCTACATGATTGATTTTTTTGTCCTTGTATTATTGTTTGTCCCATAACTATAAATATGAGACTTCTGATCTCTCCTTGCTTACCTCACACATTTGTTATGTAGATCAAATAAAATATTGTATATTCCTTTGGAACTATAAATCAGCATCATCATATACAGTATTTTAATGTGAACCCATGTAAAAGGTTGCATGCGATTTCCCTTTCTTGAGTATTCACAGAACAATATAGGGAGAGGAAAAGAGTCTCTCCTTAAAATAACCATGCAAATGATCACACCTCTGAGACTATTAAGTGTATCTCTCTATTGTGAAATATGTCTTTATTTCATTTGTCCAGTTTAGTATTCCTAAGGATAAGGTTTTGTTTTTGTACTATTGTGTCTCTGTCAATGGGGGTCCTCCATTGATTAATTAACAAATTCACTTAACTAAAAATATTTATTAATGAATTAGTGATTTTCCCCCTTAAAAAAAATCCTACCATGAGTCAGATTCTGGCTGTTAAATAAATCATAGCCTTTTCCCTCAAACAGCTCACAATCTAGTAGGCAAGGTGAGAATGTGAGCAGATATTTTAAGTCATTGATTCCTGAGGGAACAAAGTCCAAGGAAAGGGATGAGGACCGAGAGCAGAGTCTATTGATGAAGCCACTGGGACAGCTGATGCCTGATGTCTAACCTAGCTCCTAGTTCTCCTGCAGGCTAACCCAGAGAGAGCCCAGCCACTGTGGTTCACGATGTTGTCTAGCCATGCCTCAGCTATGTACATGCCCTCTTCCCTTTCCCACATCTTACAAAAGAATGAAAAAGACAGGTCATGCTCTCAGCTTCCCTTGCAGTTAGAGGTGTCCATGGAACCCGACACTAGTACATGGGGAAGTCTTTGAGGAGCTTTGGGAAAATTTTTCTCCCCTGATAATATGAAAGAGAAGCAGGAAAGGGGGGAAGAGATAAAAAGCATTTGCACAGCAAAGGAAACAAGCAGCAAAATGAAAAGTCAACCTATGGGATGGAAGAAAATATTTGTAAATCCTATATCGGCTAAGGGATTAATATAACAAATACATAAGGAACTCTTACAACTCAATAGCAAAACAATCACATATAACACAATTAAAAAGAGACAAAGGAGCTGAATAGGCACTTCTCCAAAGAAGACATACAAATGGTCAACGAGTATATGAAAAGTTGATCAATATCACTCATCATCAGGGAAATGTAAATGAAAACCACAATGAGATACCACCTTATACCTTTTAGGGTGGCTATTATTAAATAAAACAAAACACAAAAAACCCCCAAAAGATAACAAGTGTTGGCAAGAATATGGAGAAATTGGAACTCTGTACACTGTTGGTGGGAATGCAGTGGTGTGGCCACTCTGGAAAACAGTGTGGAGGTTTCTCAAAAATCAAAAACAGAAGCACCATATAGCCCAGTAGTCTCACTTCTGGGTATATTTAAAAAAAAAAAGAAAAAAGAAAAAAAAAACTGAAGTCAGGATTGCAAAGCATTCACAACAGCCAAGATATAGAAACAACCTAAATGTCCATCGGTGGGTGAATGGATAAAGAAATTGTGTTATATACATATGATAAAATATTATTCAACTTGGAAAAGAAGGAAATCCTGACATATATGACAACACAGATGAAACTGAAGGACACATGCTGAGTGAAATAAGCCCGTCCCAAAAGGACAAATACTGCATGATCCCACGTATATGAAGAATCTAAAATAGTCAAACTCATATAAGCAGAGAGCAGAACTGTGGTTAGCAGGGACTGAGGAAAGGGGAATAGGGAGATATTGTTCAGAGAGTATAAAGTTTCAGTTATGCTAGGTAACTTCTAGAGATCCACAGTACAACATAATGCCTACAGTTGACAATACTGTATTGTACACTGAAAATTTGATGAAGGGAGTAGATTTCATGTTAAGTGTTCAACAAAAAGAAGAAGGAGGAGGAGGAGAAGAAGGAGGAAGAAGAAAGGGAAGAAGAAGAAGAAGAAGAAGAAGAAGAAGAAGAAAGAAGGAGAAGAACAAGAAGAAGAAGGAGAATAAGGAGAAGAACAAGAACAAGAAGAACAAGAAGAAGAAGGGGGGGAGGAGGAAGAGTAAAAATCCCTGCTCTGTACCCCTTTTGTTTATCTCTTAGCTTGAGGACATGATGTTCAATTATGCCACATCCATCTTGCAACCATAAGGTGGCAAGTTGGAGGACTTAAATCAAATGAGTTCTGGTCTTTGGTGACATAGTTGAGCCACCAAATTAACCAGGAGACCATCTATCTTAGAAGTTTACAATAAGGGTGCCTGGGTGGCTCAGTCGGTTAAGTGTTTGCCTTCAGCTCAGGTCATGATCCTGGAGTCCCGGGATCAAGTTCTACAGTGGACTCCCTGCTCAGCGGGGTGTCAGCTTCTCCCTCTGTCTTTCACCCTGCTTGTGCTCTCTCTCTCTCTCAAATAAATAAAAAAATCCTAAAAAAAGTTTACAATAAATATCCATCTTTCAGGCTATTGTTAGTACTTTTATTGTTGTGACTTGCAGCTGAATATTTCTCATAAAAAGATGCAGACTTTTAGAACTAGGGGAGACAGTAGGGTTGTTTTTAGTTTATTATTTCTTAATTAGTGGTCAACAGTTTATTGAAACAAAGATTTATTTCTCTGAGTCTTGCTTTCTGCAATTTAGCAGTCTCTCCTCTTCTTCCTCTCTCACTTCTTAGGTTTGTAATAGAAACTTTAGAACGTTTAACGGGTCTGGAATATAGATTGGGTGTGAAGTACTAATAATCCAGTTGAGATAATCCACGCTGTGTCAAAGAATAAGATGTTTTCATACAATTAAGAGAAAAAATATTTTGGGGGAGAGTATATCTTCCAGATTTTAGGCAAATAGCCTTCTGTGTGTATGTAGCAAGAACCACATTTCTCCATGTTTCACAAACCATTGGTAACACTGCCCTTGGGACCATGAGACCATCTAGGATGCTGAAGAAGAAACCTGAAAACAGAGGATGGACTCACAAAGGGCAGGCAGAGAGCAGAAAACAAGCATTTTGCAGGACCCTGTGAAAAGATGAAAAAAAGCCAAGGATAGTTTCCTTTAAAAATGCACGTGCACCCGGCCCACCTAGGTGGCTTAGTCAGTTAAATGTCTGACTCTTGATTTTGGCTCAGGTCATGATCTTAAGGCTCTGCACTGAGCATGAGAGCCAGCTTGGGATTCTCTCTCTCCCTCTCCCTTTGTACCTCCCCCCTTGCTCTCTCTCTAAAAATTAATTAAAAAATGAACGTGCACTCAAAATTTTGCATACAAAATCTGAGAAATTTCTACCTCCCTGAAGACCATCCACGAATCCCAGTTTAATATCCTCTACCAAAGTCTTCCTGAGTACTGTGAAGAAAAAAGTGGTTTGGTAGAAATATTAAATGGGGGGCGCCTGGGTGGCTCAGTCGTTAAGTGTCTGCCTTCAGCTCAGGTCATGATCCCAGGGTCCTGGGATCAAGCCCCGCATCAGGCTCCCTGCTCAGCCAGGAGCCTGCTTCTCCCTCTCCCACTCCCCCTGCTTGTGTTCCCTCTCTAGCTGTCTCTTTCTCTCTCTGTCAAATAAATAAATAAAATCTTTTTTTAAAAAAAAAAAGAAATATTAAATGGGAAGGGGGTCATCTTCTGTAAATGGAAAGGTGAGTCCTTGCAAAGGACAGGAGAGGACCAGTAAGAGGCCATTGAGGATGATAGTGAATGAACGTGGCTAGGTTAAGGCTGTGGGACACTGGCATCATTTGAAGTCAAGACAGAGGAACTTGGGGTGTGGGAGAAGCTTGGTAGGAACCCTGAAACATACAAGAAATAGCAAGCAAGTCTCACAGAGCCATCAGATAACTCTTATTAGTGCAAATCTATGAGTGAATGTGCACAATCATGGGAGTGTGGAGACATGGACAATTTGGGGAAAGAATGAAACCTGGCTCCAGATGATGGTTGCCTTGGTTTCCAGAGTTTTCTATATTTTCAAGAGAAGCTAAGATTCTGGATGTTTATGTAAATGATGTCTCCTGATTTTTTAAAATATCATCTCAAACTTTGTACTCGGAAGGCTACTAAAATCAGCTACATCCGCATTCTTTACAACAACCAAGCGATGGAAATCACACACCCAGTGCATATACACTGGAATATTATTTAGCCATAAAAATGAGGAAATCCTGCCATGTGTGACAGCAGTGAAATAAGTCAGACATAGAAAGGCAAATACTGTATGATCTCACTTATACATGGAATGTAAAAAAAAAAAATCTCATAAAGAGATCAGATCTGTGGTTCCCAGAGGTGGGGGGAGGGCAGGAGGAACTGGAGGAAGGTGATCAAAAGATACAAACTTCCAGTTAGACGATAAAGAAGTACTGGGGTGTAACGTACAACATAATGACTATAGCTAACACTGCTGGATGATATTGAGAACTGTTAAGAGAGCAAATCCTAAGAGTTCTCATCTCAAGAAAAAATAAAAATAAATAAAGTCAGCAATGCATGTTGGGTACAGCCCACAGGCTTCCATTCTGAAGCTGCTGCATTGAGTGTGTGCAGGGTTGGGAATAATTTCAGATATTAGACCTGAAGCCTAAGGAACAGGGATGGAGAGGAAAGCACCTGGAGCGCAGTCAGGGGAATTTGGGTCCAATGCAGCCAGCTGTTGATCTGCACAGGAGAAGATAGAAGCTGATGAGCTCCCGGGCTCCTCCTGCCACCAGCTTGGACATTCTGACACCCTCCATGGCTGATCTGATGAGTGGAATATACACTCATTCGGAGTGGACACAGGTGTGTCCTGACCATTGTGAAAACACATCTGGCTGGCCCCTGAGATTCTCACACCTCATTTCCTGCTGTGGTCCATGGACTCTTAGTACCTCAGCAAAGTGGATCTTCATCTGTATTTTCTCAGGGGCCTGGGGAAGAATGGCATGGTTTTGGGGCCGAGATCATCACAAACAGCAGTTGTCTCACTTGTTTTGTGTATGGTGGGAGGATCCCAGCAGTGGTAGGTAGCAATCACTATGTGTATGTCCCACAGAGTACTGGCCAGACCCCAAACATGATAAAGTCTGCACCTGTAATTATCAACAAAACCAATGGTGGAAAAGAGCCACTCTCTCTACTAGCTAGTACAGCACAGATGTCCAGCAGCCAGGCATAACCTCACAGCCTAGAGAGGTTGATGGCACCTGTTCACTGACATTCCCTCCCAGATGACAGTATGTAGTTTCAGATGCTGGGAGCCCTGAGATAATGTTCCAGGATGATGAAAGTCTGAGCAGGACAAAAATCACAGAGAACGTTCTGCTCTTCAGGAAACTAAGGTCACATAATTTGCCGAGCTCACACAGCTAGGTAGAGACAAAGCCATGGCCAACTCATAGCAACTCAAGAAGCCAGAATTAAAATAAAAGGATAAACAGTAAAAAAAAAAAAAAAAAAAGTCACGAGAACATATTCAGCCTCTGATACACAGAAGAAATAATAAATACATACCAGTAACCAGAAAAGTATCACTGAAATGTGAACTTTTCAGAGTGAGTCTTTGTTAGAGAAAGCACTCATTGTGTAAGACTTGATATGTTTGCTAAAAGTTCATTTGCAAAGTCATGGCCACAATATGTACATTACATACTTAATCTTTGTTTGAATCCTAGTTCTAATTAATAAAAATTACATCACATGAAAAATTGATTTAATCCTTAGCATTTTGCATTGCCCTATCATTATATTAATCACATTTAAAGCACCCATTTTCAATGTCTGATTTTCTCCCTGACCTAGAGGCTTCTTGAGCACAAGAAACTGTATTTATCTTATTTGCTCTACCCTCAGTGCTAAGCCCAACAGCCAGTATATGGTATGTGCTTCATAATTATGTGATGAATAAGTTAACATATACATACATATATACACAGTTCTAACTCCCTATCCAGAGCTCCATGATGCTAGTTACAGTTCCTCCCTTAAGGAAGAATACAATTAGGGATTCAAAAGGCTGTTTTCTCCCTTGTGCCTCACCTGTGCAACATTTGAATTATTTTTGAAAACCATGGCTCCAGACTTGCACATTACATCCTGACTTGCCACCACTTCCAGGACTGGAAGAGATTTAGGGTCTCCCTTACTCCGCTTAGACCCTCCCTCAGCTGAATCATGATTACCTTTAATTACATTCTTCATTTCAACATTTACTGTATGTCTACAGTGTGCAAGGCAAGACAATCTTTTCTCCAATACCCAGATTAGGGTTAATGCTAGGTTCAGTGATTTTTTTAGCCCCAAAGTGCCTATCATATAGGTGGGCGTTTAATGAATACTTACTACTCCTTCACCAGTTTGTTTCTTGGCAGCTGGTCTATCCAGAAAGTCAAAAATGCATCCTCACTGCTGCTGCTTAGCAATTTCAGTCAGTTTCCTGATCCAAATTAGTGGGAATGGAGATGGGTCAGTAACCATTTGTGTATAACATGGCTCTGTTAAAGAGGTCAAATCTTCCCTCCAAATCATAAACCCCTGTGAGATAAAGAGGTCAGCTGTCTTTTTACACATTTTACTTTCCTGTCTCTAAGATGATGACTCTGTACAGCCACAAAGTAGACAGAGCTCCTTCTTCCTGACTCCTGCTTCTGAGCTTTCTTCTCCAAGTGGTCTTCTTGTCCAAGACCATGGTGGTTCTCAGCTACATGGGACCCTGAGGACAAGTAGGTAAGGAGGGAACTAGCCACTGCATAGCACTACATGAATTCATGTAATGGGGTATCCACTGATTAGAAGGACTTGGAATATCATGGCCATGCCCTTTGTTATGAATGTTTATGTCCCCCCAAAATGTATATGTTGAAGCCCTAACTCCCAGTGGAGTTATGGTATTTGGAAGTATGGCCTTTGAGAGGTACTTGAGTTTAGATTAGGTCATGAAGAAGGGACCTTCATGATAGAATTAGCACCCTTCTAAGAGAGAAAGGGAGAGAGATTTTGCTCTCTCCAGGACCATGCTCCAAGGGAAGGCCATGTGAAGACACAGCAAAAAGGTGGCCATCTACAAGACAGAAAGCAGGCCTTCACCAGACACCAAATCTGGCAGTGCCTTGATCTCAGACTTCCTAGCCTCCAAACCGTGAGAAATAAATGCTGCTGTGTAAGCCCCCTAGTTCATGGTATTCGGTTGTAGCAGCCCAAACTGACTAAGATAACCCTTCTATCAGTCAATTCCCTTCACAGGTGATACTCACCTTGGGCCACCCACCATACTATACCACAGCACATTCCAACAGCCCTAATTACAGCACACGCAGAGGACTCATGTTCATGGTGAAATGAGCATGCGTCAGAGAGTCCTCCATGTAGAGCCACACATCTTCCTAAGCTCCCCACTTCCATTCAGCTTGACTGTCCCCTCTGCCTAGAGTCAGAAATCAACAACGTGATGTTGGATCCATCTCAGCCTCAAATCAGGGATCCATGGAACAGCCTCAATCCTGTCCTGGCATAATTGCTGGTGTCGGCTTTCAACCCTGTTCCCCATCCTCAGCAGCAGGAGTGACAGAGCAAGGAAAATTAGAAGAGGAAGAAGCCAGCCCAGTTGGTGAGTTCCTATGTCTAGACAGGCTGATGAGTAAAAAGTGTTCCTCTTGGAGGCCCACGAACCTGGAAAATATCTTCAAAGACTAATTCTGTTTTTCCCCCTGATAAACACACATTGCCTTCCCTGAGATCCCCATCCCAGATTAAGTGGCGAAAAGAGTGCCTCCTCTTGGCACTCGGGCCTCTGCTCTGACACAGGCCCTGCCTGCCTGGCCACCCCAGGCTCTACCGCTTCCCCTCAATGAAGTCCATTCAAAGCCAAGGGCTCCAGTTGCATGGGAAGTCTCCTCATCAAGGCTGGCCTTTTAAAGGCCGGACCCCAGCAGGGCAAGATCTAAGAAGGGCCGGGATACTCTGTTCCTTGAGATTTCTCATTATATTTTTAGTGGTCCATCCTATATTGTAAAATTCACAGAATCCAGAATCCCTTGACCTCTGAGTTGTCAGGGACCTTAATATCCAGCCACCCAATTTTTCCTGCAGGATTCCACCTGCAGAAAGTCACTTCTGCTTGAAAACTTCTAGATATGGGAACTCACAGTTTTTCATTTCCTCTTTAGTCAGCTCTGTTAGAATGTTCTTCATTTTAATTGCAACAGAATGCCTATGCTTCATAGGAATTGATTCTAATGGAGTTTTAGAATCATGGATACATAGAAAACCTATAATGGAAGTTTGAAGGAATCTAATTTAGCCCCTTCATTTTCCAGGGAGCCCTTTCAATTCAGTGAGGTCCTGAGTGAAATCACAGGGAAAGTCAGGGATATAGACTGACTCAAAGCAAAGCTTTCTGACCAGGTCCAGGTGAGTAGATCACCACACCAGTAGTCCCTCTTTTCTCCTGGGATCAAATTCCACCATAATAGTTATAGCCTTTTGGGACTTAAAGTTCCTTTGTGCGGCACCTGGGTGGGTCAGTCAGTTAAGTGTCTGCCTTTGGCTCAGGTCATGACCCCAGAGTCCTGGGATCGAGCCCCGCATCGGGCTCCCTGCTCAGCAGGGAGTCTGCTTCTCCCTCTCCCTCTATCCCTCTCCCTGCTCATGCTCATTCTCTCTCTCTATCTCAAATAAATAAATAAAATCTTAAAAAATAAAGTTCCTTTGTGTGGAATATATGACTTGGAGTTGTTTCCTAATTATTATTCTGGTTAAATGTCAGATATTTTCCAAACAGAGCAAAAAGCCACAATAGAAGAACCAAGATGGGCATCAGGAGGTGGAGTGGATAAAGAAGAGAGAAAAATTTGAAGGATAAACCTCAGTGTGCTCCTGTTTAGGGTCCCACAGGGGGAGAACAGTGCCTGCTGGTCTTCCTCTAGTGTGTAGATCTGGGTCCAGTTGGGAGCAGGGTGGTGGGAATGGGGGACAAGAGAGGCAAGTCCCAGGTGGCAAATCAACAGGAAATGGCATTCCTCAATCTGTGTAGGATTCTCTAGTTAATAAGATGCTTCCCCATCCATTTTCACATTTGATCTTTATAATCGCATGGCAACATAGACCAAGGCTTACAGACATTAAACATGACTTGACCAAGTTCAGAGAACTAGTCATTGGCAGAACAGACTAGAACCAAGGCAACCAGACTCCTTGTCCAGTGGTGTTTTGTTATGACATACTACCTGGAGGAATCCCTGAACTGTAAGATAATAATAATAATAGCCAATATTTATTGAGCACTTATTATGTGCCATGCATGCTTCTGAGTGCTTTATTGATTTTGCAAGTGAGGAAGCTTAGGCACAGAGATGTTGTATAACTTGTCCAAGGATACATGGCTAGAAAGATACCAAGTAAGATTTCAAACCCATGCAGCCTAAACAAGTGCAATGTGCTGCTTCTCTGTGGGTGTCCCCAAACCAGCAGCCCAGGGCTTCAAGGGCAGAGTCCTAAAAATCTCATGCTAAGCTCAGATTTTGACCCATGAGATCACTTCTAACAATGTGCCTTGTTTGTATCTCTTGATAAAATGTTTTATCATAATAAAACTGATGATGTACCATCTTAGAAGGCACTTGGGTCTCAGTTGCATCTATAGCTGCAAATCATAAACCTGAAAAGTTAAAAAAAATTTTTCCTCTCCTCTCTTTCTTTCCCTTCTTCTTTTTCTCCCCTTCCCATTAGAGTGCAAGGAGCCAGACTTCCAACTCAAGTTCAGGAAGGAACAACCTAGGGAACAGCCTGAATGGTTTGGTCTGTTCCTCTCAATGCCCTCTAGATTCTTCCAGATCCACATGCAGGCTTTCAGGATTAAGCTGAAGTCCTTGGGAAAGTCCAGAGTTCAGATGGCCCACTGGCTCCTGCTCCAGTCTGTCATCCATGGGCCAATACCTACCAGCCTCATTACACACCAACCTCCCCTAGAGTAAAAAGCTGGGCCCTGCCCTCAATGAGCCATCAGTGGGAGAGTCTAAGACCCACATGTTTGTGGCCAAGCTTTCTCTTCAATGGGGCTTCATCCTGTACTCCAGACTGCTGTTGAGGCCAGTGGCATTTGGGCCAACACAGGCCTTTCAGATTCCAAGTATGAAAACTCAGCTCTTAGTCGTAAGTCAGTTCGCAATATGGTGAAGAGGCCAAAGGCACACCTATCAATTATGTCTCCAGAACTCAGATCTGTCCTTCCCTCTGCTTCTCACCTCCTTCAGAATTGCTTGCCTCTACTTTTTTTTTTTTTAAGATGTTATTTATTTATTTGAGACAGAGAGAATGAGAGACAGAGAGCATGAGAAGGAGGAGGGTCAGAGGGAGAAGCAGACTCCCTGCCAAGCAGGGAGCCCGATGCGGGACTCGATCCCGGGACTCCAGGATCATGACCTGAGCCGAAGGCAGTCGCTTAACCAACTGAGCCACCCAGGCGCCCTGCTTGCCTCTACTTTATCTTGGCTTTCTGTCTTGTTTTACTGCCAACGGTCTCTCTTTCCCCACTCCTAATTGCCACTTTCATAGTGATCATCTTAAAGTTCAGCTCCAGGCGTGGCATTCTGATGCTCTGTGCTCTTCTGTGGCTCCCCATTGCCTACCATCTTACTCTTAATAAATCCTTAACATGGATTTCCCTCCATAAGGTCTTTCATACTTTGACCACACCTTGCCTTTCCAGAAAGTGAACCAAACTGATTGTTGTTTTTCCCAGAGAGGGTTAGTGGCCACTGAAGGGATTTCCAGGCTCTGCAAATCAGTTAGAGCAGAAAGTGGCCTGGGTCCTTGCTTCACTTACTTAACTACCTACACTTCATCTCCTGCACCCTAAGTTTTCTGTTCATTCAGTGAAGACTTCAGGTCAGATGGACTCTGGGGTCCCTTCTGGCTCTGAAATTCTAAAGGAGTGGAGGGAGCATAAACTTAGATCTGGATCTGAAGTGTGATGGGAAGACTTATCAAGGGTAAATGACTTAGAGAGAATCCCAGAGATTCTCAACTAGGGCAGAATCTCTGGGATTCAACTAGGGCAGAACTGGGGCCAGAAGGGAAGACCTTGGGATACGTCAAAGTTGAAGGTCCTGTCTCAGTACCTTAGTGACATACTGGAGTTCCCTAGCTATTCAGTCAAACTCTGGATGAAACCTGGGTACTACTCCAGAGATTCTGATTTAATTAGTCTGGAGTGTTACCTAGTCATTGGGATTTTTAATAGCTCTGTGGATGATCCTGATGTGCCATGAAGTTTGAGAACTCAACTCTAAGTGAAGGGCAGGCCCGGAGGGGCAATGACCCAAACTTTATCAAAGGGAGATGTTGCCCACATCACAGTTCAGAATGAGACAACCTATACAGGAGATGGACCAGCACCTCCTCCAGCAGACGACCAGTATTCGCCTCACCTCCTAGGCCGACTGCACCAGGCTGGCTCAGAGAAACCTCCGGTGACAGGACTCTGTCCAGCATTACTACCGGTTCATGAATGTCGTTCCTTCCGGCATTCTGTGCCCAGGTCTGCAAGGAGCTGTTGGCCCCGCCTGAGGTGTGAAGGCTGACACTATCAACTATGATCTCAGCATACTGTATCCTCCCAGCTCACCACAAAGCCTGTTACTTTTAACTTTGCTGGCATCCGTGTGGGGGACAGGACTGAGAGGTTTCTCAGGCTGGGTGACATTTTCTTCCTACGCTGTCCTCAGTGAACTGTTGAGCAGTGGTGGAGGAGCCAGAGGATTGGTCTCTGTAATGCTCTAAGAAAGCTGGTGATCAGAGCCTGTCCTTCCTGACACACTGAGCTGCGCCCTTTCCCAGCCAAGAGTAAGAGCTGCTAGCTGGCCTCTGGAACTGAATGTGAGTGTGGGTCCAGCCAGCCGGTACTGGTCGGAGGGTGGCAGCCAACCCGGAGAGGGGAGCCAAGTGCATGCATTTTCACTGTGTGGCAAAAGTTTCATTTTAAAACCTTTGGAAAGAGATTACCATACATTTGAAAAAAAGTGAAATGGTGATAATAGCAACCTAGCACAAACTCCTGTTCCTTGTTCCTCTTTGTGACTTTTGAGCAGGCTCTTTGCCATTTTGCACCTTTATTTGGGGTAGACAAGATGTATCTGCCATTCACCCTCCACACACACTGCTCATTCTTTCCCATTCTGAGTTATATGCCCTCAGGTATATGGACTGCATCACTTGCCTCATGCTTGCTGGCTTCTGGGTAAATTTAGCTGATGAGGAGTACTGATAGGAGATCGGAGGGACAGAGCAGGGTGATACTGTGGTCTTTAATGTGACAGATGGCTGTATTCTTCTGTTAAAGACCATAATTCCTACAATACTATGTCTTCCAGTAATTACTCCCTTATTCTGTTTCTTCAAGTCTCCTGGATATGACTAGCCTGGAGGATACCACACCAGTCCTTGTCACCTTTTAAAAATCATGCTGAGGCCTCTGTAAATGGCCCCTTTCTTAAACTCTTCCTGTACTATTACACTCTCCTACTTGGACCATGAATGGTATAAGGGGAGTGTGTGTGTGTGCTTATGTGTGTTTGTCTATGTGTGCACATGTGTGTGCATTTGTGTATGTGTGTGTATGCATACGCGTGTGTGTGTCTGTGTGCATATGTGTGTGCTTGTGTGTATATGATGGTTAGGGAACACAAGCTTGCTTAGGTATGGGTAAAAATGAGCTCTCTAAGACAATTCTCTGGCTGAGGAAAAGCAGCCAGTCCTGGCACTGTCCTGTGTCCCTCCTGTCTGACCCTCCTCAATGACATGCGTGACCACTAAGAGGCTGTCCTCCAGGGCTCTTCTTTTTAAGGCTCTGTCCCAAGTAAGGACAAGAGCTCCTTTCCTCATTCCTCCAGACCATAGTTAAGACAGAATGACACTATCTGCCATTGCTATACATTAACTCACAGAAAACAAAAATGTCCTTCTAACATATTGCTTTTCTGGTCCGGCTCCTCCAAGGAGAAGATGCCAAGACAAGATAAAACATGCAAGGATTTGATGAGGGGAAATGCATCTGTGAAAGGAAATCAGGAAGGACGTGGAGAAGGCTTCAGCCTATAAAGCAAATATAATCCTGCATGAAGGAGAAAGGGAGGGAGTGCTGGGTTGAATGTCCTAGACTGCTCGGAAGTCTAAGGAAGGTTTGGCAAAGCCATCTGGGAATCACTGAGCCAAAATGAGCTGACAAAGAAGTCCTGTGACTCCTGGAAATCGATCTGCCTTAATATCCCCAGTGCACTCAATCATTAGTGGGGAGCAGCCTATGGGAGGTATGGCCTTGGAGCAAACACAGTGATGGATTTTAGAGCACAGCATCTGAGGCCTTCAGTCAATTAAGCTCCCAGGATTAGGAGGTCTGCGAGGCTCACTCTCATGGCCACCAGAACTGCATCTCAGTATCATGAAGAAGGCTATTGTCACACTGTCACAGGTCTGCTACTTTATCACGCCAAACTGTGCTATATAATTCTAAAAGATCCAGTACATACTGTTGGAGTCAATTTTCCTGCATCATGATTTCTCCTGAACTATACTGGCAAAAGGGCAGACTTTACAACAACCTCAGTCCTTACGTTAGCAATGCGTTAATACATAATACCACCTCCAGTAAGAAAACTGAAGTTCAGAGAACTGGAGCATTCATTTACCTCATGTTCCTTTCTTTTATTAAAAATCATGAATTGCCTATTATATTCTTAACACTGTGCCAGTTACTATGGCTAGCACAATAAATAAGAAATTGTTTCTGTCTCCAAGGATCTTGTTGCCTAAGAGAATGATGGAAAGACAGATCTATACATGTGCAGTAAAGTGTTACAGGATTGTAATGTCCATATAGGCTATGGGGGCCTGGGGCAAGAAAGGGGAGTGGTCAAGTCCACCAGTGAGGGTAGGCAAGCCCTCAGAGAGAAGCTGAACTGTATGCCCAGTCCTTGAGGGTCTACCAGGACAGAACCACCTGGCAGAGAGTCATGAAGACAAGCATCAAGGTGAGAAGCAGTTTGGTCTATTGAATGATCTGTAGGAGTTTGGGATGATAGGAATATGGTAAATATGTGGGGAGCAGGAAATCCTGGAAAGATTGAAGAGGGGTGAAGTTAGAGACAAGACAGGATCTATGTGGAGAAGAACATGCAAGTAAGGGGTTTGAAATATATCCATGGGGCCCTAGGTTGTAAGCTGGGAAATGGTATGATCAGATATGTAGTTAAGAAAGATTCTTCTGGGGGCATCTGGGTGGCTCAGTTGATTAAGCGTCCTACTCATGATTTTGGCTTGGGTCTTGATCTCAGGGTCATGGGATTGAGACCTGAGTCAGGCTCCATACTCAGTGCAGAGTTTGCTTGGGATTCTCTCTCCCTTTCCCTCTGTCCTTCCCCCACTGCTTTCTCTTGCTCTCTCTTAAATAAATAAATAAATCTTAAAGAGAAAAGAAAGAAAGAAAGAAAGAAAGAAAGAAAGAAAGAAAGAAAGAAAGAAAGAAAGAAAGAAAGAAAGAAAGAGAAGAAAGAAAAACTCTGGCCACAAGGTAGAGAAGGAATTGAGGGGATAGCCCTGGAGACAGGGAAGCCAGGGTGGTGGCAGCTATGACAAGCCAGCAAGAGATAAGGCCCTAGAGAACCAAAGTGAAAGCTGTGGTTCTGGAAAAGAAGGGTCATAGTCAAGAAGTGGTAGGGAGGGGCACCTGGGTGGCTCAGTCAGTTGGGTGTCTGACTCTTGATTTCAGCTCAGGTCATGATTGGGACTCTCTCAGGTCATGAGGTCAAGCCAGCCCTGGTTCAGGCTCCACTCTAGGCATGGAGTCTGCTTAAGATTTTCTCTCTTACCCTTTGCCCCTACCCCAGGTCTCTCTCTCTCTCTCAGACACACACACACACACACTTTCTATCTCTCTCTCTCTAATAAATAAATAAATCTTACAAAAAAAAAAGTGGTAGGGACCCAGCATTGACCATACCCTGAGTGATGGGATTTGAGGAGAAGGGAGGTGACGAGGAAATGAGAGTGGTAGAAGTGATGCCCTGGGCACTATGTTTTTAAAAAGAAGGAAGATACTGTATTAACTGTGGCAGCCAGAATTCTCAGAGGGTCCTCATCACTCTCACCCCCTGGTACAGACTGGAGGGGGTGTGAGATCTGTGAATATGATGGGGTTTTACTCCTGTGATTAGGTTATGTTATATGGCAAAGGTGAATGGACTTCCACAGATGCAATGAAGGCTCTTAATCAGCTGATTTTGAGTTAACAGAGAGGAAGATTATGCTGGGTGGGCCTGACCTAAGCAGATGAACTCTTTTAAAAAAGGTTTGAAAGATAGAAATGCTTTCTCTTGCTGGCCTTGAAGAAGCAAGGCACTATGAGTCTGACAGCTGCAAGGAAATGAATTCTGCCAACACCCATGTGAACTTGGAAAAGGACCCTGAGCCTCAGATGAGAACCCACCCCTGCCCAAAAATCTTGATTGCAGCCTTATAAAACCCTGAGAAGAGGACCTAGTTATGCTGTGCCTGGCTTACTGATCGATAAACTGTGAGATAATAAATAATGGATATTCACTTAAGCTGCTCCATTTGAGGTAATTTCTCACACAGCAACAGAAAGCCTGTATGCTAACAATCATCATGATCAAAATAATTTTACTGTGATATCTTTTATTATTTTCTAAGTAGATTTTATGAGCAGAAAACATTATCCAGAGGTCACTTTAAAATTAAAATAAATATTCTATTAATTAAGGTTCCACATGAAAAACTCTAGTTCTCCTTTAATCTATTACTTTCAATTTATCAATCTTATAATTCTGATTATGGAGCTAGTGAGTTTGACTATCACTTTGTAAGGAGCTTTGATGAATGTTTGGTCACAGTTACAAACTTATTAAGGAAAACATTCTGCACTGCATTGATAAATTTAATATATTTGCATTTACTTAAAAGAACTTTGATAAATTTTCTCAATTACTTAAATGATTCTTATGAATCTAATACGCTGAGCTTCTAAAAGTAGTGATGCTCAAGTTTTCTTAATTATCCAAATATAATATAAACTAAGATTTCAACCTAAACTCACATCTAAATTAATTATTCAGTTACTTATTATAAATTGGAGTTACAAGATTGATCTGTAATCCTAGTAGACCAAATTTTTTAAACATGATAAGAATATAAAATACCAAAAATGCACAGATAATCTAAATATTAAATTATTAATGATATGAACTTCACTTATTTCCAAATTTTTTGAGTTAAAAGATACGTATATGTGAAAGAAAGATGTCATCACAATTTTGGAGGGGGGTCCTTCTAGATGGTTGAGCCTGTGGCCCGTAACATTGGCCAGACCGGAAGGTCTGGAGGTGCTGATGTCCAGAGAGGTTTCTCATGGCCCCTTCTGCCAAGGGGAGCCCTTTTTACCCATCCCAAATCTTGGGCTTAATAAATTAAAGAAAGGCATTCTGACACCATCCATATCCCAGTTTTGAGTCATATCATTACCTAATTCTTCCATCTACACACAGATGAAAGTCTGCTATCGCAACCCTAGAGTCACCTATGCAGAGAATAGAGCTCGGATCAGAGATGTGACCCTCAGGTTGCTCTGCTTCTGCTCATCCTTGGCAAGAAATTCACTTGCCACCAGTACCAGCCCTTGAGGTTCCCAGGGGAGAAGGAAGGGGCCAAAGAGGAGCAAAGGAGGAGTGTTAAACCAAAGGACACTTGGTCTGGAAAAGTGCATAGGTAGCTGGGCCACTCTGTTTTTCCTTCCAGAGTTGGAAATGTAGGGGAAGCTGTATGTATTATTTGTAGACTTGCTAATAGGGCAGGTCTCATGGCTGAATTCCCAGCCAACCAGTCAGTCTTGCTCTGAGAAATATTTCCCTCCCCCTGCCCCCACTCCCTTTCCTTTTTTCCATGCAATACGGGCCAAGTTGGTACAGACACCTTGGGTGGCAAAATCCATTTGCTCTCTGACACACACCTCTCCGCCTCTCCCACTGGCAAATATTTTAGGTTTGCCAGGAGCCAAGTGAGCTTTGGGTAACCCCAGAGATGTGACTCCTTCTCAGAAAATAATCTCTGGTCTTCAAGTATGTGTGCTTGCAGTCTTGCTGGTTCAAGTGTCTGCCTCTGCCCTTCCCCCCTTCTTCTCACCCTTCATTTCAGCCTCTCTTATATAGCCTTCTCTCATCCCACCCCTCCCTTTTTTCTTCCCTTCGTTCTATTCTTCTACACCAGGATATGCATACTTATGAACAATGGTGAAGATGTGGGATAAATATGTATTAGTGCCAATAAAAATAGTTCAGCTTGTGAGCCTTTACTGCACACCAGGTACAGTGATAAGCACTAGATGTGCATGACCATTTGATCTCCAAGACAGTCTTCCTGATAGGCTGATACATGTTGTTTCTTTTTTTTTTTTTTAAGATTTTATTTATTTATTTGAGACAGAGAGAATGAGAGACAGAGAGCATGAGAGGGAGGAGGGTCAGAGGGAGAAGCAGACTCCCCGCCGAGCAGGGAGCCCGATGCGGGACTCGATCCCGGGACTCCAGGATCATGACCTGAGCCGAAGGCAGCCGCTTAACCAACTGAGCCACCCAGGCGCCCGATACATGTTGTTTCTATTTTCCATATGTGAAAACTGCAGAGCATAAGTAATTTCCCCAAAGTTAGCAAGTGCAGTTGAATCAGTTGAATCACATGTCCCAGGAGGACCGACTCTCGGATCACACTCTGAATCATTCTGCCTCAGCAACCCAAGGACAATGATCCTCTCCATTTGACTAGAAGATTTCAGTAGTATTCCCCTGACATCCTTGACCCTGGAAGCCAGGGTCTAGCCAGGTGCCCATTTTGCTGTTCCTCACCCCGAGCTTCTGAACAGACCATACCCGCTAATAGAAAATATAGCCATTATTTTATTTTGAGAAGGAGAGTGTTTATTAAAGCTACCCTACAGGGTCAAAGCTCCTCGCTATTCATGCTTGCTGATGTGTGTTAGGAACTAAGCAACCTGCTCTAGTGCTGGGTGGAGGGAAGTCATTGAAAATGTGAACAGATAGGGTGAAAGGGGGTGTGGGTGAATCTGGCGAGATTCCAGGAGTCTTGCCAGCTGGGTGGGAGTACATGGTCTACAGAGTTACAGTCTCTGTCCCTAGGAGGTATTTGTTAATCATCTGTGTATCTTAGATCTGGTGTATGGTCCCCAATGGACCATATGTGCACTCCCTCTCATGCTGACTCCAGCTTAACCGTGTCATTGGCTTTGGTCAAGAGACATCATCAAATGTGACATGGCAGAGACATGGTAAAGCCCTTGCACATGGTAGCTTTCCCTATAAACTCAGCCAACAGTAAAGAAGCCCAAGCTTTCCTGCTGGAGAAAGAGGCCACATGGAGAACTGGACAGCCCAGCCAACAGCCAGCACCAAGGCCCCGGACATTTAAGTGGAGCCATTTTGGATCCTCCAACCCCAGTGGTCTGTCCCAAGGAACACCATGTGGCAAGGAGATAAGCCATTTCACTGAGCCCTACCCAGATTCCTGATCCACAGAATAATGTGCATTAAAGCAATTGTTTTAAGTCACTAAGTTTTGGAGTGGTTTGTTTTGCAGTCATAAATAACTGATACATGATCCTCGCAAGGTATGCGCTGAATGATTGATCATTAGGTATTTTCCTACCAATTTCTTAACCATGTCCAAGGATCTCTGAGCAACATCCCTTGTGTGGCACTCTCTCCTGGGGAAGGACATGAGAGCTCATGAAATGAAAAGCAAAATAAAAAGGAACTTCCCAGTAACTCATGGTGTCGCCTGGCTCTTCCAATCAATTCATAATATCAGCATACACATTATAAACAAACGAGTCCAAATCATTTTTTGAAAAAGAGGTACCCTTTTACTTCCAGAGGCACTGAGCTGTCTGAAAGCATGGAGAGCTGCCTGTGGCTGTCCTAAGGGTCTTCGGGCCCTGCCGGAAAGAAGCGATCTTAACCTCACAAATCTGAGAGAGAGGTGTAAACAGTGGGAAAGGAGCAGCCTGTGGGTAAGAGATCCCTTGGTTTGGAAATCTCTCTGATATAAGTTTGAGATCTATATGCATGGATTGGTTGGGAGCTTGACGTTCAGGGAGGCAGTGGATTGCTTTTGGAGAAGGGAATTCAATTAATAGGACAGTATGGGAGGGTCGCCTGGGTGTCTCAGTCGCTTAAGCGTCTGTCTTCAGCTCAGGTCATGATCTCTGGGTCCTGACTGAGCCCCGCATCTGGCTCCTTGCTCAGCAGGGTGTCTGCTTCTCCCTCTCCCTATGCCCCTCCCCTCACTCATTCTCTCTCTCTCTCTCTCTCTATCTTGCTCCTGCTCTCTCTCTCAAATAGATAAATACAATCTTAAAAAAAAATAAACAAATGAATAAATAAATAAAAGGACCGTATGAGAGAGGCCCAATTACTCAGCAGGTAGCGATTCCTGCCCAGTGGATACAGTAAATGTTGCCTTATCACTGACTGAACAGTTCAGACCAGGAGCTGTATCTGAATCAGCTGTGAGGCCCAGTACCCACCACAGGCCTGGCACAGGGACCTCAGGCAGACATCTCCCTCCCACCTCTTCTTCCTGGGCTGTGAAATCGGAGGGCTGAACACGCTGGTCTCCAAGTGCCTTTTGATGCTAGCTCTCCTAGTCCTCCACAGAGGAAGGGGCAGCCTGGGTTTTCTTTTATTTGTCCTGCTGCCAAAGGCCTGCTTTCTCTCCCAGCACACTCACAGGTCAAACAGGAAAGAAGGTGGAGAGAAAAGCTCAGATTGGCCCCTTCCTCCCTGGAGACTTTCCCAGGATCAGGGCCCAGGGAGGAAGAGGCAGGACCCCACTTCAGAGCGAGGCTCACTTGCTGCTCTTTGGCTGGGACTTGTCACCAGCAGGATGACATGGGGGCTGTGGTCATCGTGGGAGAGGAAAGGAGGCAGGTGGAGCCCATCCTGGGACAGGTTGGTCACACAAATCAGCAAGCAGCTGAGATAACAAGACCTATTAAAGAAAAGAGGTACGTCAGAGGACATGGGACCAGCCAGCCCATAAGTGGGAAAAAGGGGGGGGGAGCAGACTCCAGGTTCAAAGATAAGCCTTCTGGAAAGGTGGGCGAGGACAGGAATGATAAGTCAAAATGGTGAGGCTCAGAGCCCCCATACCAAATGAAAATACTTGGAAGCACATGGCAAAAGAATGTGGGGATAAGGGATGTCACCCAGGGGTGGCAGGTCACGAACATGTGTCGACAGTGGCAGAGAAGAACAGAAGGGGGTGTGCAGGTGGGCAGATTCGAGGGCTGAAGAGAGACAGGGTGGCAGAACCGAGGTCTCTGATTTCTCTCACAGAGAGGTTCTGTGAAGATGAAGTCATGAAATTTCGGACATAATTTAAGGTCACAACCGTGATTTATACTCTGACTGGTGCTTTATGCTTTGCAGCCTATTTCATTTTATCTTTATAGTTGCTTTGGGAAATCAGAAGGGTGGGTATCATCAACCTCATTTACTGATGATGGAATGAGGTCCTGAAATGATTAAGGGTCTCGCCAAGGTCACAGAGCAGCTAGGGACCCTGGGCAGCAGAGTGCTTCACTGATCATCAGAGCACCCTCAGCTTCTGCTCCTAGATTGACCCACTAATTTGCTGCTTTTAAAAAATTACCTTGTTTTTGATATACTGAAATAAGTATATTCATGAGACTTACCATTCCTTATTACCATAATTTCTTTTTTTAAAGATTTTATTTATTTATTTGAGAGAGAGAGCATGAGCCAGGGGGGAAGGGCAGAGGGAGAAGCAGGCACCCTGCTGAGCAGGGAGCCCGACATGGGTCTCGATCCCGGGACCCCAAGACCATGACCTGAGCTGAAGGCAGACATTTTACCCACTGAACCAGCCAGGTATCCCTACCATAATTTCTTACATAATTAAAATTTGTGTGCAACATTTATATGAATAAAAACAGACTCTTGCAAAGTATTTTGAGAGAGGCCATGATATTACTCTAATTATAAGAAGAAGAGTTTGGAAAATGTCCTGTGCAATTGAAAACCAGTAGTGAAAATGAAAATTTAGTTCTTTGCTCCCACTTCCTGGAAAAGAGTCAACACATCGTTATGTGCTGGGAAAACTATTTTAATTCCAACCTATCTTCAATGTTTCCTCTTGTAAGGCATTATGAGAACAATGCTGTCCTGGAATCACAGAGATCCCTAGTTTGTTTTTAATTAGAGTGAAGTTTCTATTTATGCTCCTGAAGGAGGACTGCTGGCAGGATTTGCAGCAGAAAATGAGCTGTGGTATTCAGTGTGAGAAGGAGCTCAGAGAGTGGGTTCTACCACCACCCAACTCATCAGCAGCAGAGGAAAGGGAGAGTGAGGGCCAACAGCTGAGCCTTGGGAGTTCAGGACGGAGGCTGCCAGCAAGAGAGGGTGAAGGACAATACCCATTCGGCCCAAAGTGTTGTTGCCCACAAAGCTCTTGACAGGAGGGACAGGCTAGTTGGCACTGACCATGCAACGATGATCCAGCCCACAGAGCCAATGTCATTTCCAAAGGAGAGGCACAGACAATGAGGAATGTGTTTAGAGAGGGCTTGCATTGGAGGGGTTTGGGAACTGTCCACACTCCTCAGGAGTGGCTTGGACAGGTTTCCTAAAGATAGAGGAGAAAAGCAGGAGGGAGATCCCAGGGTAGAGATGGGGAGGTGGGAATGCTGAGGGTGTGCAAGCCAGGCCTGCCAGCCGGGGTCAACCCTAAAAGCAGAGAACAAACATTTAGGAAGAGCATTTGGAATATGTTGTGGGAAGTCTAGGGAGGTAGTGTGACCCTCAGAGGAGCACTGAATCAGGAGAACTAAGTGTTCATCCCACTCTGTCGCCACTGGCCATGTGCTCCTGGTCAAGTCATTCTCTCTCTCTCTCTCTCTCTCTCTCTCTCTCTCTCTCCCTCTCTCTCTCTCTCCCCCTCAGTCTTATTATTTATATAACAAGGAGGTTGAGATCATCACAGTGGCTAATATGTCTTAAGTTGTCACAGTGAGCCAGGCCTTGCCCTAACATGTATTATTAACTCAATCCTGGGATCTCACTTAAACTTAAGTGAGGAGTTTAATGAGCTGCCATGTCCCCGAGCAAAAACAGGACACATCACACTTTTTCCCAAAATGACAAAGCCATGCCTCCCTCCTCACGCAGCCTGGACTCAACTCAGACTCCTGTCCCCCCAGGAGAAACCATCACCGTCACCTGGCTGAGCCCTGAGGCCCAGCCTGCCTCCGGGCTGGAGGATGGGGAAGCAGGGAGTGGGGACATTTGGGGACTGCTGCTTCAGCCCCCATAGAATTTGTTTCCACAGTGACTGCTTATGCCATGCCTGGTTGCTGTCCTTGTCCAAATTGCGCGCTCCAATCAGTCAGACTGATGTGAGGAGTAATAATCCAAAGTGATTATCAGTGTGAACAGAGGCAATAGTAATAAAACTAATGATTAGAAGAGCTGTCCAAGGAAGACAGGGGTCACAGAACACGGAATTATAAAATACCATGGTCAGGTTGCTTGGGGATCGTGCCTCCAACCCCGTTATGCGTCTGACAAAATTGAGCTCCGAGAGGCCAGTCCCCGGACTGAGGTCACACAGCTCATAGACCCAGCACTCTGACTGGTACCTACATTTCCTGAGTCTATTATTTTTGAAGATCAGGCTAGAAGAGGCAGGCGTCTTCTTTTCCAGTTTTTCAGGACTAATTCTTGCGTTCCCCAGACACACAGAGTTCCCAGGTAGGAGGTGTGAGAAGTCTAGAATCACTGTGCACACTTCTGCCTATGGGGAATTAAAAGTCAAAATCTCCTGGCCTTGATCACTATACCTCCTTGGGTCCCATCCTGAGTCCAGAGCAGTTTTCAAGTTCTGGCCTTCACCCCTGGGAAAAGGCGCCACCACACACAGAGTCCTTAGATCTTCTCAGCTTCTGACCTATCAGGACACTCAAACTTCAGAAGGATGGTTTTCAGTGCATTTCTCAACATGGAAGATCCACTGCCTTGGGTTAGGCCCAGAGAAAACCTCCTTTACACACTGAAAGGCTGCATGTGCCCTGGCCCCGGGCAGCCACATGACAAGCATTATCTGTTCAAATTTCTGGGCCCTGCTTCAAGCAACTGTACAATAAATGGACTGAAAATGAATACCACCTCCACGGCTCCTGGGTAGTGTCCCCAAACTCACTTTGGCCTCCTGGTTGTGCAATGCCATGTTGAGGAACCCCATCTCACTGATGAGCTGGGTTCAGCTGCCTCTGCCATCCCAGAGGCACCAGCCTCAGGTGAAGACCTAGAAAGGCCCAAACCCTGAAAAGCGCAGAGCGTAGGCTGAAATGTAAATCACTTCTCTGTGAGTTCCTCCAGTCTCCCTATTCATATTTGGCCACCTCTTTGCAGGTGCTTATTCTGCTTACTGGTTTATCCACGTCACTCTGAGTGCATTCATTGAAGCTGAGGGGGGAAAAGAAATCACCAAAAAAAGCATATACAGACCAAACTGTCTGGTCACAACTCCTCAAGCTAGTTCTAAACGTCTCAGTGACAAGAGAGCGTGGGGGACAACTGGCCCAGGATAAACATGCCCTATTTCAGTCCTGCTTCAGCCCTGGGCTCTGTTTTCACCAGCCCACATGACATTCTTATCCTCAGCTTCCTTCTTTTTTTAATTTATTTTCCCCTGTATTTTCAAAGCCCAGTCTCATTTCAAAATAACGGAAATCCTTGAACTGACATTGCACCCCTCCTCCCCATTCCACCTCCTGGGAAGCTGCCCCGGATATCTGTTAGTTTGTGTCATCAGTCATGAAGTTCACTCTTGTGTGGGATCCTCAGAAATCCTTACCCACACAATGTCTCCCTACACCTCCCTCACTTCCCTCTCACACCCAGATGCTGGTAGCTTTCAGAAAGCACAGTATGGTCAGTCCTGTCTTGAATGAGCTGGCTGCAGGTCAGCCCATACTGCTTCCCTAGATAATCAAGTCATTCTTTTCAACTCACGTGCATACTGCACTCACAATGAAACACAACCTGCTGTCTGAGAGAGCTTTTCTTGCAGAGATGCTGCCTGTCTGGAGGCTCAGCGTCCTCCCTGAGAGCATCTTGGGCACATGGCCTCCTCTTCTGCCCCATCTTCAGTCTTGAGTTCTTCCCCATCACAGCACACCAACTACGCTTTATAGAAAATAAATACCCTTTAAGTCATTTTCCTAGCTGAGCACAAAGGGGAAGAAAGAACAGAGAGCCAAGGAGCAAGAGTTGGTTAGCAATGTGCTTTTTGAAAGACATGAGAGCAAATTCTCATCTGCATGGCTCAACATTTCTTCCAGAATAAGACTCTGACAGCTGAAGGGAACTAGGAGGGATGATTCTTGCCTCAGAGCAAGACTTTACTGTGATCATGTCAGACAGCTGGCCTCTCCTTCCTGAAGATTCTTTAAGGAAGGAGTCCTCAGTTTTCCTTGGCCTTACACGGCAGGCTTTCACGATTCTGGTTTGCGGGAAGCAGTTTCTTAGTGCTTGCTCACTCCCTGTAAATCAGCACGGCTCACGAGGTTTCCCATCTGCCTCTGATCTCCGTAACTCTCCACCACTCTCATTCTCACGCCACCGCTCTCCACATCCCCATCAGCTTCATCTGGCAGGCTCCCAGGAGAGAAGCCGGCCAGACCTGGGGCGGGAGGGAAGGTGGGAGCAGAAGCAAACCAAAGGTCCATGCCCCACTGAAGGAGGAGCCTTACTCGGGGGTGTGAGTGGGAATGTGAGCCCAGGAGGGGTCGACCTTTGGGACCTTTAAAAAGAAGCCACAAATCTGGATTTTTATATGAAATCTCCATACATAAGTTCATGAGTTGAAGGCAGCCTGAGTACCTCCCACATTCAATGTCTTCTCCAGACAGTGAGCTCCAGGATGCAGGGCTCCCAACTCTACATTCTTCCCCAAAGTGCTTTCAAATGAATTCCTGAGCAGATGTGTCTCCAGTTCCTAACAGATCCAGGAATGGCCCCCTTGAGCCCCTCCCTTTCAGCTGACTTTCCCCCAGGGGGCAGCCCTGAGCATCCTTCAGTGGTCACAAATCAGAGTCCCTGAATCAAAACCCACAGAGGCTATCATGAAAGTCTTTAAACTACTAATAGCACACAGGTGCTGGGCATTATGCGGAGGACTTTTTTTTTTTTACTTGAATGTTTCCCAAGACACCCCGAGGTCCAGAAATTGATTAATTGATCATTCTGGCTAAGGTGCGTGTTCTAAACACACACACTTAATCACCTTTAAAGGATTGGCCTTTAAGTAAACATGGCTTACAATCCAGGATCCAAACAGAAGGCTTCCTTCCTCTGTGCTCACGGTTCTACTGGCATCTCATGTGGAAAAGTATGTGTAGTTGATGAATAAATAAAGTTTTTTGGAAAACACAGAAACAACAACACAACATGACAGACCCCAGGCAAGGGAAAGGGACAGATTGGGGCCTAGTTTGGAGAAAGTTTGGAAGGAAACCCGAGGTTGGCCAACATCCCTAGTCACGTAGCGAGGTAATCTCTAACTGCAAATAAAAGCCCTAGCAAACTGTTCCCAGTGCCTACTCCTGCTGATGCCCCAAAGCATGTTCCCCATCTGGAGGAGCCCCCAGGAACGTGGGTGTGTGTTGAGGTTAAACAGCTGCATGTACGCGCAACAGTTCAGAGCCCAGTGTCAGGAGTTCACGGCTATTAGGTAAACAGCACGCTTTCGGACTCTCCTCTTGACGACTTTTCAGGTTCCGAGGGAACCCCAGATCCAAGTGAAATTCCGACACATGCCCAGGGGCCGAGGGCCTGCAGAAAAGGAGAAGAGCCGGGCTCCAGCAGAGGGGCTGCTACGGGGCGGGAAGGGCCATCTGGGGAAATCAGATCTCGCTTGGGGGCTTCAGGTGGAGAGAGTACTCCTGAGCGGGGAAGAGCTTCCAGACCAAGGGCTGCCAGAGGCCTGGGTGTAGCCAATGCTGTGCTGGGGAGGAGGGGCAGATTCTGCCCTTCGAGGCCCCTGCCGCAGGGGTCAGCCCTCACACCTCCGCTGGGCTGCCTAGAGCTGGCTCCTGGTGGCCCTCACTGGGCTTGTGATTAAAGCAGAGTGTTCGGCCTTCCTGAGGCCGGAACCACAGGGATGAAAGGATCAGAAAAAGGCACTAAGTCGGGAGTCTGAAGAGATACATTCTGCTCTGAAATTTGCCTCTAATTAGCTTTAGACTAGATGTATGTAATTCCATACATCTGAAAAAAAAAATCTGGATAATCTTTCAGCTCTCAATTTTAAAAATTTTCCCTATAGGCTTT
The DNA here is from genome assembly GCF_011800145.1 of Mirounga leonina. Classification (NCBI taxonomy): domain Eukaryota; kingdom Metazoa; phylum Chordata; class Mammalia; order Carnivora; family Phocidae; genus Mirounga; species Mirounga leonina. The sequence continues at coordinate 19,711,109 of NW_023270377.1, forward strand.
TTCTGCAGCTTCCCTACTCACGATTAGTTTTCCCACCCTGAGAAACACATACCATACGTACACACGCACAGAGCACATCACCTACAGCACACACACACACCATACACATGCACACACACACACGCACTCACACACACATACACGCACACACACCACACAAGCACACTCCCGGATCAGGAGGCCAGGGCAGGCGGGAAGGATGCAGGCTCCATGGAGACAGTAGGGAACCATGAGGGTGAGGTCCATGGAGCAGAAGCTGTGTGTCCCCGAGGCATTCCCTCCCATCCCCAGATTGTGAAAGCAGAACAGCTGAAAAGCCAGACAAAGCGTTCCCCAGAGCCAGAGTTGGGGGGCTGGCTGGCAATGTGTACTCAGCCCCCCCATTGTCCTGGCAGACCCAGCTCCAAGACTGCACTCTCCCATCAGAGACCTTCTACCCTTCTACTCTGAGCTGGAATAAGAGGAATAGCAAAGGCTCTGGAAACGGTAGGCCTCCGAGTGGCACTGGGAATGGCAGATTCATGCCGCCTGTCTGTCTGTCCCTTCCACTCTCCCCTGAGCTGCCTCTGAGACAGGTGCAGTGTTTGAGGAAACAGGCTCGGAGCGGCTGAAGAACTTCCCCACTGGAGATCAGTGATGCATCTGACCCGATCACATGGGCCTAGGTTTGCAGTGGGATCGTATTTCCCATCAACATCCCACCAGCTTCTACACTTGAGTATCACCTTTGTACATTTAGAAGAAAAATATGTCTCTATTACTCTCTATGTATGTGTGTATCAATCACTTACGCATCTATAATTTCATAGGCATTTTTAAAGACAAGAATAAAGGTAGTTCTTTTAAAATTGTTTTAAAGAAAATACTAGGTTTAAAAATATGTATTAAGTAAATAATAGCACAGGTGGGGCAGAAATATGGCGAAAACCAAGAGATTGGAGACGTAAATCTCTGTGCTGGGAGGCCCTCCCTGGCCCACCAGAACAGCCCTAACAACTGGGGCCTGTTTCCTCACATGGAGCTGAGTTTGTGCCCAGTAGCACCCCTGCCCTTAAACTGGGTGTGTCTCCACAGGTGTTAAGGCCCAAATCTGATCCTCCCCATGCTGGGTCTTCAAAAGCTCAAAGCCAGGAAAGGGCCACGGAGACCCTCTTCTTGTCGGCACTCAACCTCCTCTGTTATGCCACTCACCCCACCACCTGCCCTCCAGTTTCTGTGTCTCACACTCATGTTTGACCAGAGCCCCTTCTTGTCCCACTTTCCAGTTACACAGGTCAAACTGTGGGAGCAGAGGCAATTCCTGCTGCCTTAGCCTCTGGCCCACAACAAAGGTCAAGGAACTTACAGTTAAAACCGATCACACTTGCCAGGGCGCCAACAGAAGCACATGCTTGTGGAAAATAGCATAAACGAATTTTACGGAGGAGGGCTGGGCTTGGAATTATACAAGAGGCCAAGAGTCTGGACTGTTTTCATCAGGAGCTGTGTCCTGGAGATAGCCAGTCATAAACAGTGGTTTAAAGCAGAGGAGGAATGTGTTAGGGTGGGCCCGAGGAATGCGTCAGGCCAGAGCAGGCACATGAGGGATGGGGCACAGCCAGCTATGCAGGAGCAGAAGCCGGTGCCAATGAGAGGAGACAGGTAGACAAAATGCACACAGCAGGGTCAATGTACCTAAGGTCAATGGTTCTGTCTGAGCCAGAATCACTTACTGCCCTTTTAAAGTTATAGATGCCCCAGTGCCACCCGGACCAATTGATCCAGAAGTTCTGGACAGGCATCAGTACGTTTTTGTTTGTTTATCTGTTAACTCCTCTGATGACTGAATGTGCAGCCAGAGTTAAGACTGTTGAGTTGTTGAGAATAAGATTCTGGGTATATAACTAAAGGGGGCGAACCAAGCAGATGTGATCCCTGCCCTCACAGCCCCACAGAGCCTAGAAAAGATAAACATTAAAAGCAAAATAAACACCCAATTACAAATTGTGGTTTGGGCTGCACAGGAAAAGAACAGGGTGGAGGGTGTGTGTGTGTCACAGTGAATGGCGCATCTCTCCAATTTCTGGGAGAAGGTATTTAACAGCAATAAACACTGTAGAACTCAGTTACATGAAATCGGCTACGTAAATTGTGACCAATGCTCCCATTTGTTGTGCAACAAAATAAACATTGCAAAATTTAATCAAGGCTTTAAAAATAAATAAATAAATAAAATGGGGCAGAAACCATAAAGTGGATGAAAGGATTGTTCAAAGAGAGTCTCTGTGAAAGATGAAAGCATCAGCTAATTCAGCCTGGAGAAGGGGAAGCAGGGAGGGAAGAGGGGATGGAAAGTCCACAGACTTCTCAAGTTTTCTTATGATCAGTGAGAAACCCGAATCTCAGCTTCCTCAAGAACTGCACAGCACTTAGAAGAGGATGATTTTAAGTTATCGTAGCCTGGAGTTGTACTTTATACCCTATAATGTTGGGATTTGAAAAATGGTGTTTTGGGGAAGAAGGGTGTTTGGGGAAGAAATGGGTGTTTAGAGAGACAGAATGGGAACTAATGCATAGAAATTTCAATAAGGCATCTTAGCTGGTGATACCATAGGTGGAATTTGTTTATTTAAAAAATAGGCTTTTTAAAAATTTTATTTTATTATGTTATGTTAGTCACCATACAGTGCATCTTTAGTTTTTGATGTAGTGTTCCATGATTCATTGTTTTCGTATAACACCCAGTGCTCCATGCAATATATGCCCTCCTTAATACCCATCACTGGGCTAACCCATCCCCCCACCCCCTCCCCTCTAAACCCCTCATTTTTTTCTCAGAGTCCATAGTCTCTCATGGTTCATCTCTCCCTCCGATTTCCCCCCCTTCTTTTTTCCCTTCCTTCTCATTAGGACATTAGGATGTCCTCCATGCTATTCCTTATGTTCCACAAATAAGTGAAACCATATGATAATTGACTTTCTCTGCTTGACTTATTTCACTTAGCATAATCTCCTCCAGTCCCATCCATGTTGATGTAAAAGTTGGGTATTCACCCTTTCTGATGGCTGAGTAATATTCCAGTGTATATATGGACCACATCTTCTTTATCCATTCATCTGTTGAAGGGCATCTTGGCTCTTTCTACACTTTGGCTATTGCAGACATTGCTGCTATGAACATTGGGATCCATATGGCCCTTCTTTTCACTACATCTGTGTCTTTGGGGAAATATCTATGCTTCCCAGAGCAATCTATACCTTCAATGCCATCCTGATCAAAATTCCAATGACATTTTTCAAAGTGTTGGAACAATCATAAAATTTTTATGGAATTAGAAAACACCCCGAATCACAAAGGAAATGTTGAGAAAGAAAAACAAAGCGGGGGGCATCATGTTGCCTGATTTCAAGCTATATTACAAAGCAGTGATCACCAAGACAGCATGGTACTGGCACAAAAACAGACATATAGACCAAAGGAACAGAATAGAGAGCCCAGATATGGACCCTCAACTCTATGGTCAAATAATCTTTGACAAAGCAGGAAAAAATATGCAATGGAAAAAAGACAGTCTCTTCAATAAATACTGCTGGGAAAATTGGACAGCTATATTCAGAAGAATGAAACTCGACCATTTTCTAACACCATACAACTCAAAATGGATGAAAGACCTCAACGTGAGACAGGAATCCATCAAAATCCTAGAGGAGAACATAGGCAGTAATCTCTTTGACATCAGCCACAGCAACTTCTTTCAAGATACATCTCCAAAGGCAAGTGAAACAAAACCAAAAATGAACTTTCGGGACTTCATCAAGATAAAAAGCTTCTGCACAGCAAAGGAAACAGTCAACAAAACAAAGAGGCATTCCACAGAATGGGAGAAGATATTTGCAAATGACACTATAGACAAAGGGCTGGTATCCAAGATCTATAAAGAACTTCTCAAACCCAACACCCAAAAAACAAATAATCAAGTCAAAAAATGGGCAGAAGACATGAACAGACACGTCTCCAAAGAAGATATACAAATGGCTAACAGACACATGAAAAAGTGTTCATCATCATTAGCTATCAGGGAAATTCAAATCAAAACCACATTTAGATACCACCTTACACCAGATAGAATGGCAAAAATTGACAAGGCAAGAAACAACAAATGTTGGAGAGGTTGTGGAGAAAGGGGAACCCTCTTACACTGTTGGTGGGAATGCAAGTTGGTACAGCCAGTTTGGAAAACAGAGTGGAGGTTCCTCTAAAAAATTTTTTAAAAATAGGCTTTTTAAAAGTAGCTATCCAAAATAAATACATAAAATATACAATTTAAAAAAAATAAATAAATGTACCTGTCCAAGGTACTTAATTTCTTTGAGCCTCGGTTTCCTTAGCTACATAATGGAGACAGTATTCCTAGCAACCCTGTCCCCATGGAAATTTTGTGAAGCTGTGTTGAATGCTTGCTGGCTGCCAAGTGCTGTGCTAACACCCCTGTGCCTTATTAGGAGAGGAGCCACCATCCATCAAGTATCGACTGTGGACCAGTTGCCATGTTTCATGGCTTCATCTGTTTCAATTGTCCCAATAAACTCAGCACCTTGGGCTAGATATGATTGTCTTCATTTTCAGATGAGGAAAACTGAAGCTCAGGAAACTTTTTTCCAAGACCAAGAGCTAAGAAAGCAGTGGAGTGGAAATTTAAACCGAGTTAGTCAGACCCTCTAGCCCAGGACTCTTCCAAGAATATTGTGGGAGGATGTGGTAGAATGGCAGGGATAGGGGAGAGGGAAGACCAGAGAAAGATGAAGGAGACAGAGAAGGAAGAGAAATAGGAGAAGACGGGGAGAGCAAGAGAACCAGCAGACGGAAAAGAGAAAGATCTCAGGGCCAGGGGTGGGGGGGAAAGGAAGAAAGAGAAGGAGGGAGGGGGAAGGTTGGCTGTAGGTGGTGGTCAGAGTCTGCTATTCTTCCCCGTCTCACTGGGCTTTAGTGGATGACCCCCTCTGTCTGCTGATGCATGTGCTTTTACAGTTCAGGGTGTTCTACTCAGTTTCCTGAAGCCACAGCAGCCCCCCCACACCTCCCTCCTTGTTCTTCTTTTCCCAGCCTCTCCCAGGTCCCAAGGTTTGAGTGAAGCCTGTGCTCCGGATGCCTCTGGTTTGTGCAGACAATTGCTTAACTGCCATTTAAGAGAATTGATGCAACTGACCTTTAAACATACGTTGGTTACACTGACATCTGAAAAGAGAAAATAGACTTCCTTCCATGAGTGGGAAATTCTTCTCACAACAATTACTCCAAGAAGGAAGCACAGGAAGGTGAGCCTCAGCCATAGGCCCAAGGAACCTGATCAGTTCTACAGATTGTCTTCCTCTAGACGCTGATCAGACTGTTGGGGTAATTCCCAAGGGTCCTTAGGGCTCCCCAGCCTTGAGTAAATCTTCCCTTTCAGAAGAAAAAGGGGCCAGGGATTCCTAAATGGTTTGCCCTTTCAGAAGTTTCTGAGCAGTCCCAAAGTATCAGCTCCTGCTCCCTGGGCTGGTCCCTGGAGGCAGGTGGCACATGCTCCCCTCTTCCATGGGCTATGTTGGAACTAATTATGGATTGACAGTGTTGGAATTAATTATGGATTTTCAGTTCTCAACCAACCATGCTCCCCTGTGGCCCATACCCATGGAAGACCCATCTCAACCCCCCATCCTAGTGGGCCACTGCCCATGTTTAGCGGCCACCATGGGTCAAACAGACTAAAAATAGAGTCAGACCACACTGCTGTTCCATTTCTGAGGAAATTCTCTTTGTGCATCATCACATGCCCGGTAACTCTGATGACTCAGGTCTCAGGTCAAATGTTACCTTCCCAGGGGGCCCCTCCCAGTAACTTTCCCTAAGGTGACCTCATTCTTTTTCCCAGGCTCTCTGTGGCATGCAGCCCTGCTTTATTTTCTAAGAGCTTATTTCTTTAACCCAGGCCACCATATGATAGACTCCTGGTACTATTATCTCTGTAGGTCTCTACCAGAACGCTGTGCATGGAGCAGAAGAGGGCTCCTAGCAGACTTGAGAAGACGTTCTTATGCCACACCAAGGAATGACCCAGAGGTCAGCATCAGAGTCTGGAGTGCCCCAGAGTCCCTCTTGTCTCTTCCACAGCCCTGTTCCTAACCCCAAAGGTCCTTCTTCTTCCTTTACCCCCTTCTTGTCAGAGTGGAAAGCACCAAGCCCTTAGAGCCATCACTTCTGGTTGTAAACCCTACTGCTGCTTTCTGGTTGTGAGCTTTTCTGTCACTACGCAACTGCAACTGGAAACATACGGACAAGAACAGGACTATTTGGAAGATTAAATGAAATAATTCTATGGTAAGCCTGGAATATATTAAGTGTTCAATTAATATTCATTGCCTTGCATTCTTTGTTTTTCTCCACCACATTTTTTCCTTCGTATCACTCCATTCCCTGCTTTTCTCTCAACCTTTACTCTCTACTCATAAAGATTCTAACAGAGTTATCAGTAGGCCTTATGTACTTGAAATGCACTGACTTAGATAGGCATGAATGCTAGGGCAGTTATCTCTTCAGGGCAGGGGGGTAGTGGAGAAAAGAGTGTTTTGAGAAATGTCAATGGCAAGACCCAGGAAGTACCCAAAGAGTGGGGCTGGAGGGGTAGGAGATTCGCCCAGCAGTGATATTTGGCAACATGCTCAGACCAGGACAGAGCCAGCTCATTTTTTGAGACCCTAGCCTATTTATCCTGGAGACCACTGTGTTAGCACAGTTGGGCAGGTAGATTTGAAAATATTGATGGCATCAGATATGAGGTGGAAGAAAGAATCCTGGGTTAGGAAGAAACAGCCTTGTTTGCAACCCCACCCCCGCCCTCCCAGCTCTGCCCTTAGCCAGCCTCGGGGCCTGGGAAAAGTCCATTCACCTTCTAGGACCTCAGCCTGCCCTCTGACAGTTGAAGTGAGACAGGAAGGTCTCACAGCTGTCTTCTAGATCAAACATGCCATAGCTAAACCAGACCAAAAGGTTTTCTGTAGCCATCCTTGAAAATAGAATGAGGGGGCATCTGGGTGGCTCAGTCAGTTAAGTGTCTGCCTTCGGCTCAGGTAATCTTCTTAGGGTCCTGAGATTGAGCTTCTTGTTGGGCTCCCTGCTCAGTGGGGAGTCTGCTTTTCCCTCTGCCCCTCCCCCCATTCATGCTCTCTCGCTTACTGTCTCGAATAAATAAATAAAATCTTTAAAAGAAAAAAGAAAAGAGAGCGAGGGCAGAGAACAGCAGAAGCTTAGAGCAGCACCATTTACTGGACTTTGGTTTGGTTTGGTTCCTGACAATCTCACTCATGTGCAGCACAGATTCTGTTCAGCCTGGCTCTGGTTTCCCTGCCCAGGGTTGGTGGACTGGGACTAATTTGCACAGCTCTCTGAATTTCCTCTGTCCAGCTTTGCTGGGCTCTCACCTCCTCTCCAGTGGAAGCTCTTCTCAGGCACATAAGAGCTGAGATCTCTCAGAGAGCTGCCTGCAGACGAACTGACCTCTCTTCTGCTATATTCATCTGAAGCCACGGCAACACTCTCTGGGCCAAAACCGCTCACTAATTAATACATTTCACAGGGTGAATGGAGTGCTGGCACCACCACCAGCTTGGGGCCGCTCCCAAAGCCACGGGCCTTGCTCAGTGCCCAGAAAGAGTCCTGCCTGGAGACAGTCTGTGCCAGCGCCTCACTGCCATGCCAGTGCCTCACCCTTCTCATCTGAACCCAGAAACATGTCGCCTGCCAGCACCCCCCAATTCCCAGCTGTGTCATTCTCTCCTTCACCTGCTCCCATTTCCACAGAAGCAGAGGTCGCAGTGCTGAGGCACCTGATCTATTTTTCATTCTCCCCTTCTCTAGGCAGAATGATGGATTGACTCTGGAAAACGCATTAGGGAAGGGCTGGGCCATCTTGCATTTCCGTCAGGCCTGTCCAGGTGACTTTGAGTCAAGCTGCTGAGAGCCATTTGGCTGTGGGACCATCTCTGTGGGACACCATGTTTACTTGGGCCACTGACCCTGGCCTTAGAGGAAAAGATGAAGGATTAGTGACACTCTGTGCCTAAACCCCTTCCCCTCATCCATCCCTGCTGAGGACTTTTTGAAGTCTCTTTAATTTATATTATAGTCTGTTGAGAAGCACCCAATGCCCTGATGAACTAACCTACTCTACCCTCTACTCTAGGTAGGATCCTTCCTTACCTGTCTGCCAGGCCAACCTATAGGCACAGGACTCCAAACTTCCCAGTGAGTTCCCAAATTGCTAGGAAGCCAAGAAATAGGAGGCCAGAATGATGGCTCTGTTTATACACAGTATTGGGCTTCCCCCATAGGGGACATTATCCATAGGGAAGGGCTTTTGGTTTTGACCTCACAGTGGTCAGTGATTATGTTTGCAGGCTGATGAGGTTTCCTATCAACTCTTCGGTGAAGGTTCCAGATTTACAAGGATGGAAGATGAAATTTTCAGCTTCTGTAATAAGGATCAGACCATCACATTCACCCATCCGAGTCTTACATGCAGAGTAATTACTTCTCCTTCCACATCTCACTCTTCTGACACCCTACAACTATGGTTATCAATGGTCTACTTATTTTCAATGACTCGGTCAAAGCCTCCCCTTTTCCATGAACCGTTTAGACTCCTATGGATCTTTGCAATGTCTTCTTTATTTTCTATTTCCTGGTGTCATCCTTCAAGAGACTGTTACCATAATTATCACTTAACTCTTGTGCTTTTTAATCTCTTCATCTGCTCTACTAAATGTCCAGCTCTTTTTGCCACATGCCATGTCTTGGGTGTCTTTCTATTCCTCAAACTGGCTACAAGAAAAGCTGGCCACATCCTAAACTATTATTAAATATTCCCTGACTATGCCAAGAGAGAAATATTGGCTTACTTGATATGTTTCTTCAGGTAAAATAATAAACTGAACTTCTACTTCAAATGGGGTATATTAATCTCAGATAGGAAGCCAAATGAGGTGTGAAACACTCTGGGTGAATAACCCAGAGCTAGGAAGATACCCAGATACTACCTGGAAAAATCTTGACCGAGCCAACCAGGTGCTTCCAGGACCTTCTTGGTGGTAGCAATGTCAGCCCCATGGACTGGATGGAGCCTTCCTTTCAGAGTGATGCTGACATGCCAAGGAATTAATGGTCCTATCTCAACTGACTCATTTGCTGGGAGCAACAGGTTCATATTACAACTCTTAGGTTGACCCACATTGTGTGTCCATCAAAAAAAATTACTATATCATGTGTTCCAACTAAAGAGCACTAAAAATTACAGTTTTTTGTTTTCTTGGCATCATCCACTGACCTACACCTGATTTTTACTGTAATATGTTTATAAGTTTTAAAAATGACTACAAAGTATAATAGAGAAAATGAGAGAAACATTTTAGAATGTATCAAAATATGAATATGTTCACCTAATATTCAACCTCCTCAGCCTGGGCAAAATAAACAACTGGCCTCTTTATCTCTAAAATACTTTATTTTGTGCTCAAAGTGACCCATTAAATTCTGCTAATTATATCAGAATTTCAGGGTCTCAGTTTCTTTATCAACAGAATACAGAGTTGGACTAGACATTATCTAATATCACCTCCAATCCCACCATGTTTTCATGGAAGTCTCCTACTTACACTTGATAAACTCCCTTGGAAAAGAAAACTCTACATAAAGATTTCCTTGGGGATAGGGTCCATATCACAAGGGGAAAACAAAAAGAGAAGAGGTGTCATCGAGTCAATTCCATAGGCTCTAGCAACCATTGGGGAGGTAGGGAAGAGAGGTGGAAAGGAGAGTAAACTTATGTTCTGTGTCAGCATAATTGTGAAATAGGCAAAACTAGCCTAGAGCCCTGCCCACACAACTTTAATTCCCTTACCATCAAAATTCATTTTCCTCCACACTGGAATAGACAAATGCTTGGAAAAAGATTACCAAGGTGAAGGTAGGAAGAGTGGTAGAGATTGCTGAGGAATGGCTCCCACACTCAGTCTTAGCATCATGGACCTTCAAGCATCTGAATAGCACATGTTGGGGAAAAAGTCCAGGTTTATTATTGTCAACAGTCAACAGCTAGAAGGAGTCTTCCTAAAGCTGGTTTGTGTCTCTAACCGTCCTTATCCTTCAGGAGCAGGTGTCATGATACAGAGGGCAGTGTGGTCTAATAGAACTTCATACCTGATTTAGACCTGAACTGTAAGCCACAATCTGCTGTGAATTCAAATTTTAGGAAGGTCATTTCCCCTTTATGGGCCTCAGAATTATATCTTGATCTTCATGATCTCCCAAGTCTTATGCTTTACTTTGCCAGGGACATTATTGTCTGTTCAGCCAGAACCATAGGGTGGAGCAGAAACAGAGACAATGCTGACTGCTCTCACCTCACTGACAATCCCTGTGCCTCTGCTTAGTCACACAGCCTGTCAGACCTATTTCCTGGCAGCTCTTCCTCTTATTTTAAAACTTAGGGTAGAAAAGTCAGGGACAACATGAGCCCTTCTGTGGGTGGTACCATTCACAGAGATCCCTATGACTTGTTTTTTGTTGTTGTTGTTTTAAAGATTTTTTAAAATTTATTTGAGAAAGAGAGAGAGAGAGAGTGAGCACAAGTGAGTTGAGGGTCGGAGGGAGAAGCAGACACCCCGCTGAGTAGGGAGCCTGAAGCAGGGCTCAATCCTGGGACTCCAGGATCATGACCTGAGCCAAAGGCAGACGCTTAACCACTGAACCACGCAGGTGCCTGATCCCTATGACTTGTGGTCACCTTTTCCCAGAAGGTCCCTGGAGGCAGGAATTCAGCAAGCAAGGAATCCCTGAAGGAAGTGGCCATTGTCTCTGCAGACCATTGTGGGGCCAGTTGGCTTTACTGGAAATATTAAAAAGAGGGAGTATGCATCACCTGAAATGCACAGCAGATGCAGTAAACTAAGTTCTCTTTGTACAGGTTTGGGTTTTCTAGAAGTGAAGCTTTCTCTCACCCAGTTCCTTATCATGAAGTACCTAAGAAACTTGAAGAACTGTGTAAGTAAAGCAGAGGTAACTGAGGAACAAGCTGACCCCTATACCTGCATGAGTGAGCATAAACCCTGGCTTAGAAGCCAGAGCACACTGTGATTCCAGCCTTGAGCATTTCTGTAGAGAGAATAATAAATTGTTCCTCCATCTTACAAGAGAACAGAAAAAGAAACTGTGGCCTGAATCAATAGCAAAACAGAACTATAATCTTCTGCTTGATGAAGTAATATGACTGAGATGCTAGACTCAAGTGACCAAGGGAGTAGCTTTCCCAGGAGACAGGTCAACTCACACTTTTAGAAGTTGAGAGGTGTGCTGTTTTGATTGGGGTCAGACAGTGGAGCAAGATGGCTTCCATGGTGCTGTTACCTAAAGGAAACAATTTCTAGTGGGAAATGTTTTGTTGAGTCCTGAAACCTCATCGAGACTTCTGATGGAGAAGGGTCCATTTTAAGTTTGCAATAATTGAAGGGTATTTAAACCTACAATCTGAAGACAGTGATTTCTTCAATAAAACTAACATAAGTTCAAAAGACAAGGGGCATGTAGATTGCCTTATATAGATAGGAAAGAACTGTCTTAAACTATAGCTACCAAAGCCACCTCACATGCAAAGAACTGATTCATTGTTCTAAGTGTCAGGTTTTCCTGCCAATGCCATGGGTCCCACCTCTCTCAAGATGCCTCCCTTGTATGAACTTATTTTTCACTGATGGCTAAAATGGGAGCAACTGTATAAAAAAAGCAGAATAAATATATTTTCTTCAGAGTGAGTTAAAACCTGAGGACACCTGGATTAGGCTGGATTATTCAGATATTCCTGCATTCCTGATAACAGAAGCTATCTGCATTTTGTTTATGCCTCTAAGAAGGAAGAAAAGAGAAAAGAGTGAGGTCTTTTGAATTACGGAGAAGTGGATGAGGAGCTCTCCAGGGGGAAAGATGTGTCTGGCACTGCATCAGGCTCCTGATAGCCCCTTGTCCCTAAAAGAGCCCAACACAACTCTGCCTCCACTGTATGAGGACGATTTTGGTTTTGGGTGGGTCCTGCAGGTCCTAGAAGTGGAAGGGGTGTAGTGATCTGCTGATCCGTGTCCCTTATTCTTTTATGTAGAATTTGAAGATTGGGAAAGTTATCTCATTTCCCTGGGATCACAGAGGCATGTGACAAAAGCAGACCTTGAACTCAGGTCTCTTGATTCCCAGTCCAGACCACAATATCCAGCCACAAATACTTTGCCTGAATATTCCATTTATCTCTGTGCCTCTCTTCTGGGGGATTCTTCACTCTTAGTCTTGATTCTCTAGGTGCCTGTGTCTTATGCCTTCTGACCCCATTTTCAAATATATCTGACTAGACCAGAATGGACCCCTGACCCAAGAGTAGTCCATCCATGAACTGGAAAGAGACTTGTGGCCTGAATCAAAGTTATATAATAGGTGGACCAATAGGAACCTTTATATCAGGAATCCATGCTAGGAGCCACAGAAGGAAGGTAGTACTGGGCTGAGGACCTAAGCCAGGCAGTCCTGGAACATGCGGCAGAGGGCCTCCTGTGAGATGAACTAGCAGAGGAAGATTATCAAGAAACAACAGAAAATGAAGCAATTGGAAGGACAGCCAGGGGAAAGGACTGATTCTCTTCCCTGTTCTACCTGAGACTGATTCTCTTCCCTGTTCTACCTGAGACCAGAATGGTATCTTGGCATCTTTTCTTTTTCACATCACTGACTTCCCCTCTAGGCGTGGGGTAGGTCCTCCTTCTGATTGGTAGACTGTGGGCCCAGATATTATCACTTGCTTTCCCAGCCTATGTAGCTTGTAGGGTGTTGGCATTTTCAGCTTCTATAGCAAGAGATAGGCTTGGCCGTATGACGTTCTTACCAAAAATAGAAAGGAGGCCATGCAAAATGGCACATGTCTATCACAGTGTCCCCAGGTACTGGGCACTTTGACACACAATTCCAAAATCCTCTACTTGGCCTTTTTCTCCAGACATTGCTGTACCAATCAGCAACATGAAGGTTTTGAAAGGCTTTGTACACGTACAGTTGCCTCAGCCCTGTGCTTCATATCTCTCACATCCTACGTTGGCACTGTGTAGTGAGATGATGGTGAAACCTGCATCGCCCTGGAGCATATACACACTGGAAGTGCAGGAAAGTTAATTCATGCTGGGCCACCTTTAACCAAAGAGGAATGGGAGGTGATAGCTACATTCTTCTCCACTTGGTCCTCTAAATTGATCCTTCCAAGACACATTGTACAAGGTTCTTCAGAACGTCCCAGCAGTACTAAGCCTCAGTAGCCTGTAGTGGTGGCCAACTCTTTAACACATCTTTGAATTGCTTTCCAACCTTCCACACTTCATTTCCGCTGTCCTATTCTCCTGTTTCCTGGAATAATACTCCCAAAGAAACCACCTATAATCAAGTCCTTGTCTCACACTCAGTTCCCAGAGATTCCAGGCTAGGTTACCTGAGGAAATTATGTTTTTGACATTTGATCCTGATTAAGATAATTATATGTTCTTGAGAATGGTCACCTGGAATCAACATGGATCTGATTCAGTATGTATGTGTTGCTATGATTGTTAATTTTATGTATGGACTTGACTGGGCCACTGGGTGGGTACCCACACATCTGGCCACATAAACATTTGAATTGGTGGGTAGGTGAGTGTCACCCAACCAACTGAAGACCCGAATAGAAAAGAAAGGCTGAATGAGAGGGAACTCCTGCCTTCTCTAGCTGGGTCAGTGGTCTTTTCCAGCTTCACAATGGTACTGAAACTTTGCCTCTTCTTGGGTCTTGAAACTGCCAGCTTTCACTAAGCTCTACTGATTCTCAGGCCTTCAACTTGGACTGGAACTAAACCATTGGCTCTCTTGGGTCTCCAGCTTGCCTATGGCAGATCTTGGGACTTCTTAGCCTCCATTATCACATGGGTCAGTTCCTTACAATAAATTTCTCTCTATGTATATACAGTATTAGTCAGAGTTCTCCAGAGAAACAGAACCAATTGGAGATTTTATATATATATATATATATATATATATATATATATATGCACACACACACATATATATGTATGTATTTATATATATAATTATGTATCATATTATAATATATAGTTATATATAACATTATATAACTATATATTATATTTTTATATTATTTATATATAATATATATATTATATGTATTTAAAATTTTTTTATATATTATATGTATTATATATAAGTATATATTATACATTTATAATTTTATGTGAATTATATATAATATATAAATAATAAACATATATAATTATATATTTTACATATACATATAGTCTCCTATAGGTTCTGCTTCTCTGGAGAACCCTAACTAATATATTTGCACACAGCTCCAAATGCAAATCATCTGCTCTAGAATTAACCAGTTCAGACAAAATCCTAATGGTCCTAATGTGTCCATAGCCTATAATCTTTTCAGATAATAAACAATCCCAAATTCCTCTACTCATTCTCTACCACCAGTTAGATGCATAGCAGCAATTGGGCAGCAGACAAAGAAAATAGCTAGAAAGAAGCTAAATGCCCTGTTTTCTATTGTCTATTTGTCCTGTGCTAGATTTTTATGGAAATCAATGATTGGTTGCCATATTAGTTTCCTCAGGCTGCCCTAACACATTACCATAAACTAAAGTGGCTCAAAATAACAGAAATTTATTCTATCATAGTTCTGAAAACTAGAAGTCAAAACTCAAGGTTTCAGCAGGGCCATGCTCTCTCTGAAGGCTCTAGGGGAGGATCTTTCCTTTCTTCTTCCTGGATGCTGGTATTTGCTGGCAATCCTTGGCATTGCTTGTCTGTGGCAACGACACTCTGATCTCTGTTTCTGTCTTCACATGGCCATCTTCTGTCTGTGTGCGTCTGAGTCCAAATCCCTCTCTTCTTATAAAGATACCAGTCACTGGGGGCGCCTGGGTGGCTCAGTTGGTTAAGCGACTGCCTTCAGCTCAGGTCATGATCCCGGAGTCCTGGGATCGAGTCCCACATCGGGCTCCCGGCTCAGCGGGGAGCCTGCTTCTCCCTCTGACCCTATCCCCTCTCATGCTGTTTCTCTCTCTCTCTCTAATAAATAAATAAATAAAATCTTAAAAAAAAAAAAAAAGATACCAGTCACTGGATTAGAGCCCAACTTCATCCAGTATAACCTTATCTTAACTTGTTTCTGCAAAAGCCCTATTTCTAAATAAGGTGACGTTCACAGGTTCTGGGTAGACATGAATTTTGGAGGAACATTATTCAACCCATTAGGGATGCTGAGTGGGCTCAGGAAACAACTGGCCATTCTCTGAGCCTGGTGAGGTGAGGACAAGATTGTGGTAAAAGGAGGAGAGAGGCTCAGGGAACTGCAAATGGAGCCAGGCCCCATTTGGCAATGATGGTGGTCATAATTCTAGGCCCAGAGGAGTTCTGAGGCTGCCTGAAAGTCAGCCTCATGCTTGCCTGAGGTGGGGCTGCCTCAACAGCCGCTCCTTTAAGGAAACATCCCATGTCCACCCAGGATATAGAGCTTCTGGGATCTTGACTAACATGTCCTGATATT
Organism: Mirounga leonina; assembly: GCF_011800145.1. Lineage (NCBI taxonomy): Eukaryota > Metazoa > Chordata > Mammalia > Carnivora > Phocidae > Mirounga > Mirounga leonina. The sequence continues at coordinate 19,726,753 of NW_023270377.1, forward strand.
CCCCCTGGAGGGTACTCACTGTGTCTGCTTCCCAGGGGGCAAGATTAACAATGACTTTCTGTTTAGAAATGTTATAAGTAAATATTCCCAAATAAATGAAAAAATAGGTAAACAAGGAAAACATTTCACTTTTTAAAGTGAGTTGTGGCTAAGGCCTAATGGAGCCTCTGAAGAATGCTGGAGAACCCTTCAGGGGAAGAAGAAGCTTGGCTGAGAGCCAACCATGACATTTTGAAAGAGGAACTCCTGAGAGCATTGGGAACGTTCCTTTCACTTACTGTGAAGACTTGGTCAAGAACTTGCACTCTGGAGATCAGTTTGATCGAAACAGGCAAGAACTGAGCTACCCCATGGCCTGTTGTCCAGTATTCTGTGATTTGAAACTATAACCTCTTTGAAGGCAGAGACCACATCTGTCTTATTTGCCTTTGGATCCCCAGGTCCAAGAATAGTACATGACACTTAGGAAAATACTCAGTATTTATTCACTGAATGAATGTTGGGCATGAGCTGGTTAGATTGAAGAGAGGCTCATTTTCAGTCCACAAAGGGAAACCTAAGAAGCATGTTTTCCACAAGAGGGAAAGGAATATAAATGGTGGAATTCCGAGCACTTGTTGAAGAGACATTTATTAAGCACCTACAGTGGGACACAGTGTAAACAATGTTGAGAGATAGAACAATGTGCAACTTGTGGTCTCTGCTTCAATTTGTTAACATTGAATGATAGAAATAAGCTAAACACTCTCAGATGGTATAATTACTTGAGTATAAGATTTTAAAAATTAAGAAAAAATTTTAAAACTCCTATACATGTGTGTGACATATAAGAGAGGACAGAAAGTTACTCTTGATTAGGAGAGTCAGAGAAGGCTTCATTAAGAGCCAGTGCATTATCTTGGGAGGCTAATAATCAAATGTAATATTGGACCTTAGAATATCTTGGAATTCATTATCTTGTGGAAATATGCAGAATTAGGAATGACCTTTGAAACATGGCCAGTCCTTAAGTTGGGGTGCCTCCTGCACTGCTCCTGCTCAGGGTTCAAGGTAATATTCTCTAGGAAAGGTGAACTCCAACAGGTTAATTTGAACAACACTGTAATTTTGAAGTGTGCAGCATATCCAAAAATCAGGGCCAAGGCCACCCATTCCTTTCAGCCTGGGGATCATCAGTTGTGGTGTCAACTTTGCTTCTGAAAGATGATAGTAAAAAATGTTTTGGCATGAACTGCTTCCATCCAGTATCTTCAGTGGCATTCAGACTATACCGTTGGCCCTCCCTAATCCAATTGCTTGTTTGGCTGTACATTTGGAAACTGATACTCAAAAGGAATTCCCACAAAGGACTTACAAGGACCACCCATTCTCCCTTAAGCCCACTGAAGATTGTTTAAGATCTGGAATGCTCCTTCAGGAGTGTTAGGGTTTAAAAGAACCTGGATTCTACTTCCTAGACCACAACCAGAATAAAGTCAGTGAAAGTCAGTGGAACCATGAAAATTATATAGAGCCCAACCATTAGCCACCTTGTCTCTACTTCTTGTTTATTGGCTCTTTTATACATCTAATAGATAGGGAGCACTTACTATCTTCTGCTATGTAAAAGAAGGACAACCAACCTGGAAAAGGGAATAGACTATATCAGTGACTGGTTTTTAATATGAACACATGTCATTCTGTCAGTTACAAGAGACAGAAACTCACCTCAAGCTAACTTAAATAAATAAGGACATTCACTGAGTCATGGAACTGAAAAGCTCAGGCATGGCTCAATCCAGGTGCCCAACGACTCTTCTTACCCCATCATCAGAATTCCAAGGTGAAATTTGAAATGCACAAATCCATATACCTTACCTACCCCTGAGCCAATTAGTATAGATAGCAGCATAGGATGTGCTGATTGGCCAGACATGAGTCATGTGACCTCACCAGGACTTCACATGAGAAGGGAAAGGGATAAATTTTTCAAAGGAAAATAAGGGTGTCCTTCCAGGAAAAGTAGGGAAATGATTGTTGGGTAGCAAGAACAATAGCTGTCCGCTGTGGAACACAACAGAGCATTTTAATCATGGCAGGTCCTGGTACTCTGAATAGGGCAACTTGGCCAGCAGACCTTGGGGTTTCCTTGGGGTTATGTGTGAAGCTTCCACTGGATCACCCACATAGACTCTCTGCATCATCCCACCTAACGCCATTGTGACATGTCAAGTTCATGATAAGAAATGCTGGAATCCATGTTCATCAACAAAGTCAGATTTCTAAAGTCCCAGCCTGCCTCTAGGATGGCAAGGCAGGGCAAGTTGCAGGAGCAGATACCACCACCTCAAGGATCCAAAGTCCAAAAAGAGGATTTCCCAGCCCATCCAGACCTTTGGGACTTCAAACTCAAGGCCTTTCCTGGGCCTTGTCTCACCGCCCTACTTTTCCAACTAACGCACTGAGCTACTTTCTCACATCTCTTGCATCAGATGCCAAAGTAGCCTGTCTGCTCTCACTCCCTTATTCCAACCTCTTTCTCTACATATGAGCAGTTTTTTCCTTATCTTTCTTGGTACAATTGCATGTTTCCACCCAGAGGAGTGAAGTGGTTTATTGTTGCTTTTCCCCATGTAGTTACTTCAACTACAATTTGGTGTCTTCAAGCACTGGGAAGGGGAAAGACATATATAATTAGAAAAACAAATAATGATACAAATGTCCTATTACTGAGGTTTTCTGGATGACTGTTCCAGTCAGAAAAACAATAGTGCTCCGAGGATGGAAATGAGCCCACATGTTGAAGAATGGAGACAAGGAACTGAAATCATGGAGTAGGGGCAAAGCCAACTCAAACAGCAGGACTTTAGGTTTTGCTCAGATGAAAGAGTAAGGCACTCAGTTGGGACAGAAGCCAAGGGTAGCATTTCTGGTGACTCTCAGCAGCCTCCACTTCCCCGACAGACTTAATCTGCTGAATCTACAAAGCTGGTGTGAGGGTTTTGTGCTAGAGCCAGGTACATTCAGAGACAGCAAGACCTCCTTATGCTCACCCACTCCACTGTCAAATCAGCGATCCTGACCCTTAGAAGATCTTGGGAACAATTTTGAGGGCTGGTGTGATGGTGTTCTTCAAATATCCCTGAGCTTGCATGAGAAAATTTCCTGGGTTTCTTTGGCATTCTTCAGTCATTTCAATTTATGGTAGGAAAAGTCAGTTAATTTGCAAGAGGTAAAGTTCAAAAGGACCAGTTTCTTAATTCAACTCTGTAGATAACCAGAGCCAGACTGTCCCCAAAATCTTCCCTCGCCCTGGGAAGAACAGAGGAAAGTGTATAATGTAAGCAGCAGTCTGCCACAGACTAGTGACCAACCCTGACTTCAAAGATGGATTTCTTCTAAAGGTCATTATGTTCTTAAAGGTTGTTTCTACATGACCTCAACATTGCGAATTAAATAGTGGAAAATTCAGCCAAATCTCCTGATTGTTCTATCATGAAAGTCCAATTCTAAAGATAGGCACAAGACATTCACTTCAGGAAAATTCCATTTCATTCAGCAAGGACTCTGTCAGCAATGAGGGGTATCCATACTATTTAGTTCTATGAGCAGTACAGAAAATGTTTGTGTTCTGACCCCTACCCTCCAGCTTCTCCTGATTTGGTTGCTGTGATAAGGCACAATGTTACACACAGGTTGGGGGCTGGGGGTGGACAGTATATGTTATAAATTCGCAAGAACTCCTATGCCCAGAAATTTAACACAAACCAAGCAGATCAAAGTGGCCCAGAACAGCACTTTGACTTTTTTTTTTCCCCTTCAACTGGAGAGTCCATCATGCTATGTTATTGGAGAAGTTACCACACACGGAGCTCAGCTTAGGCACCAGGGGTTCACTTATGAAGGAAAAACCATAACCCTATCCAGGGAAAGTATTCCATCCCACAGTAGTTGGGGACAGGGTCGGAAAAATACAGGCAGGTTGGGAAAACATGAAAGGAAACAAATTAGCTTGCATAATTAGAAACATGGTGAGTAAAAGCAAGATGGGTGGCTGGGCAGTGGGTGGTGTGGACGAGGTGAGGGGGATGAAGGAAAGGAAAGATGTGTAAGAAGATTCCTGGAAAAGCTGAAAGCTGAGTTAAATATGTGAGTCCTGTGGAGAATGTGGCTTGGCAAACAGAGGGGAAGAATATTCCTAGGCTGGGGGCTGGGGGCTGGGGGAGTAGCTTATGAGGAGGTAGAGAAGGCCGTGGTATCACACACACACACCCCCACCCCACCCTCCTTACGTATGCATCTTCCCTAGGTGGTCTGGAAGCCGAGGGTGGCTCTGTCCTGTGGTGTCCTTTTTCTCACCCTGCACCTCACAAGGGGGAAGGGGAACAGAGGCGGGTGGGTGCTTGGAAGCCAAGCCTCCAATTTCATGCTGATGCTTGGCTGGGGAAAGAAGTCTTGAAACCTAATTGCCTCTCAGAACAGCACTTGTCTGCTTTTCCCATGAGGTATCCGAGGGTATTGAGTGCAACTGGTCACAGGGTCACCAGGGTGTAATGTCGGTCCTGGCTCTGGGTTCCTGCATTACTCTAACCCTGGCAAGTGACACTGCCTGATCTCAACCAGTAGTCTCAGTCCCATGCCAAACTCAGAGACCAATCTTGGTTTCTGGCAGCTGTCAACTTTTTGTCTCCTCTTGCTGTCTTGCTACTGGCCCAGCTTGAGTAGGGCTATCTTGTTCCCCAATAATTAAGCTCTTGCTTATTTCTTGACCAAGCCTCTGTCATAAGCTGGAGTTTTCTCCTATTTCTTGTCTTGTGATCCATCTTCAGGGATTGAGATCCAGGCTTTCTTCCCGGTCTCCCCAGGGAGCCTTCCTTGGAGCCCTGTCTTATTAGCAGCTGGGATGCCCTGCCCCTGACCTCTAATTCAGGCTCTGCCAGGTCATCTCTGAAGCCAGCTTTCTGCCTATTCTTACTGATTGCTTATCCCTTGAACCTCTAATAATCAAGGTGTCATTCCTGCCTGCAAAGACTCTGAATCTCACTATTGGTAAACCCCTCAGCCACTGGTGCTCCTACCCTCTTGGTCTTGGAATAACTTCAGATTTATACATTTATGTCTCTTCATACTGATTCCTGGCCTTACTGCCTAATCAGATCTATTGCATTTGCATTTCACCAACAAAGAATCTACCTGGGGTTCTGATCCTAGCTTACTTAGTTTTGCCCATTCCACGGGCCAACACCTGAGATATAAGAGAACCCACTGTAACAACATTATTTCTTCCACTTCTCAGATGCTCAGACACTATAGGGCCAAGTTCATCTGATCTTGACACCAGGAAAACAACAACAACAATAACAAAACCTTTCCAGCTTCTCCGACTCAGAATCCGTTGTTTGTACTCACCAGTATGATCCTTCCCGTATCTCTCCAAAAACCTACCAGAATTTCAGTTCTAAATTCATTTGCCTCTCTGATCTTTTTTTATTGTTCATTTTAATGTGAGTTGAATGAAAAGGGAAAAAGAATGCCTGCAATTCCTGGAATTTCCTAAGAAGAAGTGGGATGAAAACTCCCAAGAGTTTCTTGGTCAGACAGGAAGGCTAAGCAATATTCAGGAAGAAAGGTTTAAGGCCTCAGTCCCCATGGTTCTATTGCCATGACAGTCCTACAACTTGTGGAATTCCTTCCCCCCAAGTGTGAGGTGAACCCAGTGACTTTCCTTCAATGAACAGAATTTAGAATCGGTGATGGAATATCACTTTTGAGAGTGGGTTACAAAAAGACTGTGGCTTCTCTCTTGCACTCTCTTGCTTTCTCCTTTGCTTGCTTGTCCTAATGGAAACAAGCTCCCATGTAAAGAGCTGCCTATGGAAAGGCCCACATGACAAAAAAACCTGAAGAAAATCTCTGGTCAATATCCAACAAAGAACTGAGACCCATAGCACAATGGTCCATGAGGAACTGAATCCTGCCAACAAGCATGAGAGTGAGTTTGGGGTCGACCCTTATGATGAGACTAGGGCACCAGCTGATACCTTGTTTATAGCCTTATGAGAGGTCTTAAGGAAGAGGTACCCAAGTGAGATGTACCTGAATCCTTTACCCACAGAAAGTATGAGATAATAAGTGTTGTTTTAAGCAGCTAAGTTTGGGGACAATTTATTACACGGCAATATATATATCTAATGCAAAGTTCAAGAGAATTAAAGACAAAGAAAACAGAAAAATTTGGCTGCAAGCAATTTAGATAATTTCCACCCTCCCTAAATTCTCCAGTTCCCCATTTAGCTAGACTTAGAGGAAAGCCAAGCCTATCTCATTGACATATATGTAGTGTGTGCCCTCTCTGTGCCCAGCCCTGGGACACACACTATGAAGGATTCAAAAGAAGTTGGGGCCCTCAGGGAACGAAGGGAACAACCATAAGCCACAAGAGATAAACAGGAATCTCAGAATCCGCATTGTGTCACTACTTTCCCTATCCCCAAAACTCATGAAAATCCCTCTTCAACTCCATGAGAAACAATATAAGAAGACAGAGAAGAACTTCTATTACAGGGTAGACTGTTATGGGGCAGCCTAAATTCCATTAGGACAGAGGCTGAAAATTGGCAGGAAGGATCCTATCCATAAATCTGATTTATTACATCAACTGTATTAATTTTTTAATTGGTCACCAGCATATTAAACCAGGATATTTCACATAAATACCAGCTTTCTGGCCAGTCTTGAAATATCAGAAGTTCTGGCCCCACAGGGTCATTCCTCCTACACTGGTACAACAGCCTAGCACAAAGTTGGCCCTTTCCTCCCCTCTAGTCTGATGTGTGCTTGTCATTTTGCCCCAGTCCGCTCCCAGCCCACTTCACTAATTTAATCTGGCTGGCATTTCAGTTTGCAGACGGTACGCTAATCCTCTCTGATTACTTTTAAGCTGTAGAGTTCTTCTGTGTCTTCAGAGAATGATAGCTTCAATTCTCTGCCTCTTTATAAATCCTTTGGGTAAAAGCCCAAGAGTTGGTCCACAGTAGGTGTTCAGTAAGTGTCCCCTTATCCCCATTCCCTGGACAGAGACAACACAATTTTTTTCAGGCTTTGTGAAATTTTTACAACAAACAAGTGCTTTTCTACATTTGCTCGTTGTATTGTTGGAATCTTGGGGTGACTCCTGCTCTTCCCTCTCCTGTCCCAAGCACTGGGCTCAACTAGGGATACAACAGTGAACAGAAGAAAGCAAGCTGGGCTCTTACAGGGTATACAGTCCCCCAGTAAACTCAAGAAGACAAGTATTATTTGAATAAATATAGTGACCTGACTGAGATGACCTTTCCAGTCCCTTCCAGGCATAGGAGTCTATAATGCATCCCCCTTAAGAGATTCTCCCTCCTTTTCTTTCTTCTCCCTCCCTATCCTTGGACCAACATAAGTGGGTCTTCTTGGCCTTTTTAGGAAGCACAACACTATGGATTCCGGATGAATCCATGGCCTACCAGAGTTTTGGAAGAGAATAATGAGGTGGACCAATGGTCCAAAGAAAGTTTGTCTCATCTCTGCTTCTCTGAAGAGGTATCTCGTAACTTATCCCAGAGAAATTTACCACCCAAGCTCTCAGAGGCCATAGAAGGAAGAGAGAAAAGAGACATCTAACTTCCCCAAGAAGAAAGACAATGTCTGGATTAGCAGGGCCCACTCGTCTCCAAGGATAATTCATGCTATCCTCATGCACATTGGACTCATGGTCTGGCTCTGACCTCTGAAGAATGGCTCTCGACCAACCGTCTTTAGAGGAAGCAGAAGCTGAAGCCTGGGAGAATCTTGGCCAGGGCCACATCCATGACCTCAGACCCTGCAACTGCACCTGAGTACACATTTCCAGGGGAGATGTGCTCTCTATGGAGGAACGGCAGCTCTGGCCCATGGGGTCCCTATGAGATCACCCCAGCTGGTCTAAATTAATGTGTGACACACACACACGCACACTTTTTTTTAAAGCCCAGAACATAGAATCTCCTTTTTTTCTTGATTCTATACTCTAACCTTCTGTTAAATCAACTTCTTTAAAAATATATTTTCTCTTCTGCTTACCTAAAATGTTTCCGTACTGAATTTGCTGAGCAGCCAGCACATTCGTAAAAGCACATAGACAAGCTAAACTCATTTCCTAAGCCAGCTTCACACCTAAGCATAAACAAGGGGTCTGGCCTTGGAAAATGAACCACTTTCCTGACAAAGAAATTGCTTCCTGTCACCAAGGGAGAATGTGCCTCATCTCCCACGCCTCTCTCTCTTGTCCCACGCCTTGCACTTTTCTTCTTTCTTTCTCCTGAATTTCAGCTTCCAGTGAAGTCTATCCCAAAGCCCAAATAAGTAGAGGAGGTTTTATGTTGTCTCAGTCAAATAATCCCAGCTCACCCAAGCATTCAGTGTTCATGTGAAGTGTTTGCACATTGGGTTTGCTGCCTGCTGGACTGATCCCTCTCTCTCTGTCTGTCTCCCTCTCCCTCTCTCTTTCTCCCCTTACAAGCCAAGGACTGGAGGTAGAAGAGAATATTTGAAACATATTCAAATCACAGAGAGAAAAATAGTAGTTTCAAAAGAAAGAGGAGAAAACAAAAAACCTGGCCATCCCTTTTCTTCTTAAAATCTTTACTCTTAAAAGCCCTTTACTTTTAAAAGACCTTGTGGTACTTTGCTTCATCAAACTCTGGTGTGAAAAAACAAAAACACACATACTCAACCACGTTGCTTTATCCTGATGAGCTCTTATTTATTATGCCACTTCCAAAAATGGAGAAATGAAAGCCAATCTATTTTATTTCTAAAGACAAATCTTTCTGTGTCAGTCAATGTCCAAATAAAAATAATGAAAACCATACTTGAGTATCTAAAACAGAGATTTGAGTACAAGGAATTAGTTACCCAGGTAATGGAAGAGCAGAGAAGTCAGACAAGAAACAACAGGGTAAATCAGAAGGTAGCAACAACAGAATACAGCTACCACTCCTAGGCTGCAGGGACAGAGAGGGAAATGGAGTTATCAGAACCCAGGGCCTGGGGCCACCAGACAGAAGCTGGAACCACAGCCCATTTGTCTGGTAGGATCTGGAAGGAAGGATCAAGGAAGACAGGTAGCTGCTACTAGAAAAACCACCCAAGATAAGAAGGTGAAGGAGAAAAAACACGGTCTCTCTCTTCCTCTCTCCTTCCCATCTGCACCCAGTGCCTCCCATTGGCAGAATCCAGCTGGAAGCCAGCTGATCCAGGAGCCTGGAAAACACAATCTGAAAATGGCTAGCTCCCTGAGGCTCCCAGTAGAACAGAGGAACATGAGAGATGCTGCTGAAGAGGAACAAGCCCAAGACTCATACCTGTTCTTCCCGTTCCTCCCTCCACGGTGTCCCCACTACCAACATCCTCACCCAACCACTGAACAAACAGGATGCAAATTCCAGAGGCACTGGAAATTGGGACTGCAAGGAAAGGTGCCACGCAAGTAAAGCTCAAGTTCACACCTAAATTCAGCTCTACCGAGCTCTGATTCTGGGCACATTTTCCTCTAATTATTAGGGCTGCCACCCTGTCTGGTTTGTGTGTCCAATCCTAGGAGTGTGAAATGCAATGAGTTCCAGGCAGAGCATGGGAAATTACTCCACACTCACATCAGGGAGCTTTTAAATGGAACCTGGGCTAGAAGTGTGTTCTCACATGGAGGCGCAAGGTTCTGAGTCTCATTCTCTAACAAGAGCAATGACCAGCCACGTGGGAGGATACGTGGTCAGAGAAGAGATTTTGGGGCATCTTCCTGGATGTCCTCTGAAGGCTTTTTTTGTTTGTTTGTTTTCGGCAATCAGTCCTTGCTGGACATGTGCCCGCCCCATGCCCAACCCCAGCCCCCAAGGCTAGAACTAAGCCTCTAGAAACAAAAGTATCAGAAGATCCCTCTGTTTGGAAAGTCTCTTAAAAGAGCTATGAATTTGCTCTTAAATAATCTACTCAGAATGGAATTCAACAAATCACAACTAAATCCTCCTTTTGGCAAAATGATTCCATCTTTATTATAACTGTATTATCGCTTGTATTACTGCACATGTCTTCCTCTGCCCTCAAAAATGGAGGAGAAGGAGAGAAGCCCAAATATAATATAAACAGAGGACTGGAAAATTGCCCCAACAAAGCGTAATGGCTAAACAATGACTAACGGGGCTGTGATATGTATCAACACAGACCCACGTTCATAAACAGTGCAATGGGAAGAGGGAGATGTGCATGAGCTGGACAAGAGGAGGGTTTAGGCTGAGAGGTGGGGTGGAGAGGGGGCAAGGGCATCGTTAGTAGGATGGCTGAGCAAGCTGAATCTTCTCACCCTGGTCTGAGAGGCCCCAACTAGAGAGGATGAACATAGACCATACGGACAAGCATTTTATGATTCGCTTAATGAGGTTGAGAGACAACAGTTTCGCAGGAGCTGAGCCTGGGGCTCCTGAGTCAGACTGCCTTGGTTCATGGCTCTGTTCCACTTCGTGCTTGTTTTGTCACCTGAGGCAAATGATTTACTAATCCTTTAGAGCCTCAGATTCCTCACTTGTAAAATGAGATCATTCACTCAAAGAATACTTGTTGAATATCTACTATGTGCCAGGCACTGTTCTAGGTGCTGGGAATCCAATAGGGGGTGGGGATAGGGGAGGACACCTTTGCTCTCAAGGAGTTCATATTCTGGTGGGGGAGAAAGATAACACAGATTAACAAACAAATAGAGAATATAACGATGGCGGGTTCTATAAAGAGAAATAAAGCTAGGGGCGCCTGGGTGGCTCAGTCGTTAAGCGTCTGCCTTCGGCTCAGGTCATGATCCCAGAGTCCTGGGATCGAGCCCCGCGTCAGGCTCTCTGCTCAGCGGAAAGCCTGCGTCTCCCTCTCCCACTCCCCCTGCTTGTGTTCCCTCTCTCGCTGTGTCTCTCTCTGTCAAATAAATAAATAAAATCTTAAAAAAGAGAGAGAGAAATAAAGCTAGGTAAGAGGGAAGGAGTGATAGCAGAAGGGTGTAGGCTATTTATAGAGGGGTCAGGAAGGAACCACATGAACATGTGAATTCAAACAGACGTGGAAAAGAAGCAAAGGGGAGAGATCCACAAAAGTATGGGGAGGGTGTTCTGGGCAGAGGGGACAGCAAATACCTCTCGGCTTCCAAGGCTTATTACATGGGGATAATACCAGGCATTAGCATAGCTCCTGGCACATAGCAGGCACTTAATAAATGTTAGCTATTATTTTTAATCATAAATGGGATATTCATAAAGCTAATTTTTGCTCAAGGTAGAGCAGCAAGAACAGTAAGAAAATCAGCAAATTCACCTCAGCTCTGGATCCTTGTTCTTTCCCCACCTCCATGTATCACAAAAAAGAGATGCTTACAAAGATAGATGGTGCTCTCAGCTTTTGTTATCTGCAAAAAAAGGGGGGGGGAGCACAGTGCATGATAACCCAAATCAGCAAATAACACAAAAGACCTATCCATATTTTTAGTAGATAACTATGTGCAAAAGATGTGCTTGCCTAGTTATGTGGTATTCACTCTAGTATCAATGGGAAGATCATGTGGTGCAGAAATTGGCATCAGATACCAAGCATTCAATTCCTGGTTATGTGGTATCAGACAAGTCACTTAACCTCTCTGAGCTCACAGGGTCGTTATGAGGATCAGATGCAATGACAACTCTGGGGGCCTATTGTGAACCATACAACTGAATTTGATTATTGCTCTATGATGAACGTTGAGTGAATCATCTGAGCTCACAATCACGGTTGGGGTGGGACATGGCCCACCCACATTTTGGATGATTAGGAGACACAAGCCTGAGACCAACAATTGCCCCAAGGAAGTCACAGAGCCAATCAGAGTCACAAAGGGACTCTTCTGTTTTTAATACTTTCTGGGATGATGTTGATGGCATTTGTTTAGATTGGCATTGAAGGGGAATCATTCTGTTGTGAATCAAGTTGCTTAGAAAGGAGTTGCGGACCCTGCCAACAATTTGATTAGAACAGGCACACACTGCAGGGGATAAAGGAGGCAGGCATTTCTTGCAGTTTTCTACTGAGATACAGACCACAAAATTAAAGCCCTAGGTATGGCATGGCTTCATAGGAGACTCCGTCCACTTCTAAGATGAATAAGGCTTTCAGGAGCTGCAAATGAGATTCTTACCATAGAGATTCAGAGAGACCAGTATGCTCACTTCAGTTTTCCTTCATTATTTAAAATCACTGAATTTTAGAATGGATATAAATGAAGAATTCTTTACAAGTGAATTCCTCTAAGTGCTGGGGCTTAAAAAAAAAAGTTATGGAAAGAATCACTGGAGTTCTATACTTTAAGGACAGTAATAACCCAGGCTGTTATTGGGTATAGGGTATTTGGCCAGATAAGGACTGCCCCCAAAACTCAATTTAGTAATAATTATTGGCAGAAAATGGGGACAGAGAAAAAAAAGAGGACATATTTAAAATTCCTGACACTCTTCTCAAGTTTCTTTCAAAACATCAAACATCTGAGCAGGTTCATTTGGGTCAGGTTGGATTGGGTTGGTCACCTGGATATCTGTTCATTGTCAAAAGTTCAAAGAGTAACTGACTCAGTGGGGATCTGACAAAGTTTCAAGGAAAGTCCTCACCCATGCTTGATATCAACCCCAAGCCAGTGAGTTGAGAGAGGACATGATGGAGTAGAGAAGGCATGTATAAGTCTCCCAAGAATAGTGCTTTCAGGAATTCTGGTCTCCCTGGTGTTTCTGAGGATGCATGTTCTCACATTAAATTCCAATTCCCATTCCTCTTGGGTGAGAATCTAACCCCCTTTCTATTTATCAGACAGAGGGAGGTACTTATGTTACAAAGGACAAATTTCAACCCAACAGGAGCAAACATGGGTCTCCAATCCAGGAAATGAGAAGGAAAAGATGATGCCAGGGATCATACCACCACATTCTCCAAAGATAAGGTACAATCTAGGCTAGTTGTACTAAACAAGCAATGTGGCCATAGTGTGCCTGCATGAATATGTTCCTTTGAAGGAAACCAATGCATCTATGTTTTTCCTACCTAACGTTTCCACCATCCCAGGGGCATCTCTAGTAGCTAGTAGATGAGCAATGGCAACTTTGGTAAGTGTGAGCATTCTGGATTATTTACATATTGAGAAGAAAAGGCAGGGAGGAGAAAAATAAGAAGAGTTCACAGAAATACAGAGGGAGAGAGAGGAAGGGAGAAGAAAAAAGAATAGGAAAAAAATAGGGCAAAGAATGATGAAGAGGTTGCCTGATGTTGTATTAAAAAAAATGTGAGATTAAGAATCTGAACTGCATTCAATTCTATTTTAGTGGCTAAATAGTTTTTATTCCATCACAGCCATAATGGAAAAACAGTTAAATAAGTAACTAAAGCTAGTGCATTCCCATAGTCAAGTAAGCAGGTAGACATGAGAGTTCTGGCTTCCTTACCATCCCTTTCCCAGGTGCTGTCATTTTCTCTACATCCATCATTGTCCACGAGCCTAATAGGGACCCGAGCATCTATTCTGAGCCAGCTTTCCAAACAGCTCAGACACTTTTGGATCTTCGTGCTCTAGGAGCTTTGGGATCTCAGGGGCTAAGGGCTTGCGACTCTCCTGTGGGATGATTGGATACCTGGTATTAGGAGATTTAAGCTGATTCCTGAGTAATACTATACCATACTAAAAAAAAAAAAAAAGGATTGAGAAGAAAATGTGTTTGGCAACACTAAGTATGTGTCCACTGAAGCTCAGTTCTTCCAACTGCCCACGTTTGGTGGTTGGCCGATCCTCTGGGTATTAACATCACACAGGAACGCGAGCCCAGAAGCCTGGGGCAGAGACTTAGAGTTCTGAGCTCCATGGAAGGCCCACCATTGGCAGCCAAAGTTTTAAAATGTGCTTGACAAGCAGATAGAAAAATTGGCTGTACATACCTCTACTGTAACACAACTATTTGCTTTGAGGACTGTGCCTGGAGTTATTGCTTTGAGGGGGGAAAAATGCATAACTTTGGAAAAGGACGGCTTACTTCTGCAAAGGACCTGGGGCTGCAGCCCTACATTTGGGGACCTCAAGGGCTGCCTTCTGTAGTTATGTTCCATATCAGCATTGTTCAAAGGCACTCACCCGGGGCTTCCTGGCAACTGGCCCAGAGAAGAGACACCATTCCCAGAGGCACAGAGAACAGGTCCAAGTCCTTATGTATCTAAGGCAGACATGCAGACAGTAAAGAATATTTGGAAGGGACAGATCACAGAAAGAAAACTATTGACTGATTTAATATTGGGGTGTCTCATAAGTAAAATGTATGAAAGAGGCAGTGCCCATTATTTACTAGTAAATTAAATTGAGCTTGTTTTTCACCCAAGGTTTGTTGTTGTTATTGTTTTTGTCTTTGTTTTTTTGTTTGTTTGTTTAATAACCAATCACTTTGCAAACTAAAGAATAAATACAGGCAAAATACATTCTTTGGGCTTCAACTCCACTCCCTGGATTTTCAGAAAAAACAAATTTGGGTTGGAATTCCTGTTTTACCATTTCCTTATCATATGACTTTAGACAAAGAGTCAAATTCTTCATCTGCAAAATGGGGCCAGTAACACACTTTTTACAGAATTGTCATGAAGATGAATGCTTCCTGGTCCAGGTGTGCACTACTAAATAGGCATGCAAGAGGTGGAAGCTGCAACTATCATTGCTGTGATGTGGGTGAGCTGGTGGATAACTGTCTCACGAACAAAAAGATCAGAGGGCTCACAGGACCGTTAACAAAAACACATTCTACTAGCTAAGCAAGCCCCTGTGAAATCAGCTCCACCATACTACCGATGGTGGAGAGAGTAAGAGCTCAGCTTTAGGGCAAATGCTGGGGCTCAAATGCTGGCCACCTTGCAGTAGAAACAGGGTAAATTCCTTTACCTTTCTGTGGTGTAGTTCCTTTATCTCTAAAATGGGGGTAAAAGGGGCACCTGGGTGGCTCAGTCGTTAAAATGGGGGTAATAATAGTACCTACTTCATAGCGATAGACTGAGGATTAAATGAGACAGTCCATATAAAATGTGCTTGAAACAAACTCCCGGTACATAGTAAACACTGACGACAAGTTAGTTATCTATATTATATGGTCCATCTTGTAGCCAGGATCTGGCTAGAGGACTGGAGCTGTTTTTTATTAAAGTTAGTGCAGTCTGTTTCATCTCATTTGGGGTTTGGGGTTTTTTTGGGGGGGGCGGAGTTTTGCATTGAATGGATTAGACTGGAGAATTGACCTGTGTCTTATGATCAGTTGGGAGAAAAACCTGGTACTGATCACACTTGGGGCTTGGAGGCTGGGTCCGGTGGCGTCCTGAACGCTACCTAATGTGATAGATACTATGTATCTTGATCTGTAAAAAGAGGGGAGTAACATCTACTTTTAGAGCTATTGGAAAATGATGGGAGTACCACATGAAGTTGGCACATGGGTGGTACACTCATGTTTGTTTAATTGACTTTATTGGGAGGATGCAAACAACTGGGGAGCAGTGGAATCTAAGAAGGGCATGGCCAGGTGGAAATGCCAATGAGTGTTAAGAACACTGGCGGTCTTCATTCTATGCATGGGGGGTGGTCTGGCAAGGAAAGAAAGGTTGTGTGCTAGGCACTCACTTTGGTACAAAATAACCAATAATATGGCCATAGATTGAAAATACACAGAACCTTCTCAGCATCCCTCCCACAGGGAAATCTCCTACTGTGGTAAAGGGAAATTCAATTCAACAAGGAAATCCTTGGTTTCACTGACCTCCATTTCTCCTCCCTTCTGTTCTGGTTAAGCTGCCATTTATGAATTCATTGTAATAAAATGATGAGTTAGATACACTCCTCATTCCTGCTTTATAGTCAAGGGAACCAAAACTCAGTGAGACTGAGAAACAAACCCACAGCCTCAAAGCTAATGAGCATGAGAGCCGGGATTTCACCCTATACCTTGGGGATACTGCGGCTTTGGCTCCTTCTGCAGACCACGGCAGCCTCAGGTCCTCCAACCCAGCTTTTGAACACAGAATGCAGGCTGGTCAGAGAAACCAGCTCTGGGGCCAGGTCAGCAAAGGTGTGGGCGTGGGCTGGATTTTCTGCCCCTGTGACTTTTTCCTCATTCCCAAAATTATTCCAAAGGGAGTTGAAATAGCAAAATGGGGAGTTGCCTGGTTATGTCTGAATTCTATAAATCAGGGCTTTATGTGAAGGATGATTTTTTTTTTTCAAAAAAATAAAAAAAAGAAAGAAAGAAATGAAAAAGCCAGCTCTGGAGGAACTTAGCCCCTTTTGTTGGTGTTGTTCTCGGACGCTTACAATGAGCTCATAAATGCTAATGAGGGAGCAGCTATGAGCACTCTGGCTATAAGAAAGGGTCGCTGTCCCTGCAGCCTGGCATGGGGGATACCTAGGGAAGATACCTCCTGGCCTCCTCCTCCTCTTTCAACACCAAACAGGAGCCAGCAAGCAAGGAAGCCCATGAGTGCATCCCAGGGGCAGCATCCAGGGCCCTGAGCAAGCTGAAGAAGAGCGGCATACCCGACTAGAGGGACCTAAGGAGAATATCCAGCTAAAGAATCCTCCAACCTTATCTCTAAGTTTCCTGAAGGGATCTGAGCATCCAGGCAAGCATGGCCTCCCATTCCTGCCACCTGCTGTCCCCATTGCCTGGTGCTTTCTCAAGCGGATCTGTCCATACCCATATCACACACCACTTACATTTCAGACTTAACAGTAAATGTCAGGTTCTCCTTGAAATGACCTCTGAGCAGCCCAGTCGCTTAGTCAGCCTTGTATTGTAGGCATTTCTGTGCTTCTCTAAGACTACCATTTATCTCCATAAGTGAGTTGAAGAAAAGGACTGTGTCCAGCACTTCCTTTGCTTTGCAAGAGCAGATTCTTCTCTGGTGGGAATGGGAAGGGTGGATCAGAGGTGCAAGTATGGAGGAGGAAGGTCATCCCCTGCCCGTGAAGCCCTTAGACTGTCTCTCTATATAGTTAGTGAATTATAGGTAGATGCCTCACACCAGGGAAAAGATGGGCCCAGGACAAATTTGTGGCTCTGAGTTTCATAAGAAAGATCTTTTCTCTTCTGCCTGGAGGCTTGAGGGATGAAGGGGACAGGGAAGTTGGGAATAGGAAAGCTGATGTAAGTCCCCGGGGATCTGGAAGGACACACTTTGTACTTTGACCAACATGATTTTCTTACTGTGGAGTATGTAAAAATACCAAGGTATTCATCATAACACATTGCTTAGAAATCACTAAAGGTCTTGGTCTACTGCACCCCTCTTTCCAAAGTCACTGTAGTGGTTATTCAAAGAGAGGGAGAGCCAGGAAAGGAGAGGAAATACATGCCCATAAATGCACCTTGTGCTCTGTGGGCCCCTGGGACGTTCTGCTAAAAATCCCTTGTTTAAATTTAATTCTTACAATCCTGTGAGGTGGCATTCCCAGTTTACAGATGAAGACACTGAGACTCCAGAGAAGTGATGTCCCCAGCTAAGCCGAGATGACTAAGCCGAGCACCCTGACATCTGCGAGTGCTCGGCTCCCTCCAGACATCAGCCCCTGCTCCTCTGTGGGGCCAGGGCTCTGTTCTCAAAAATGGCAGCATGGGTCTTCAGTGCTTGCAGGCAGTCACCCCATGGGGTCCTGGGCTAAGAGATGACGAGCCCTCTGCTTCTACAGGCTGGAGCCTTACACACGGGGGTGAGGGCTGTCAGTGGACAGCCAGCCCTGCTGAGGCACAGTGGCCACCTGGGATGAGGAGGAAAACATGGAGGCAATCTAGGGTTTTCAGGATCTGTGCTATCCCCTGCATCAGGGTCCCTTCACCAGTGGGGCCAAGAGGCTGAGTTGTCCCAAGCACCCAGATGCTTGGATTCCTGGAAATGCCCCCAACTTGCGTTGGGAGCCAAGGGCTGGGCTTTTGGAGCTATGCTCTCTGGGAAGGTCCCGGAGACTTTGCACACACTTCTGGGGAGCCTTACGTTCTCATCCCTTTCTTGTATGGTCTCCTCGCTTCTGGCAGCGCCTCTCTCCTGTGATGGAGTCTGCTGAAGTAAGACTAGGTAGGAAAAGAAGAAGGTGCAAAAAACCCCCAAAAATAAATAAATAAAGACATGGAGGAATAAAATGGTCTGCATACGCTTAAGGTACTGATAGGCAAAGACTTATGCAAAAGTCTTCCCTTGTGGGGACCTGCTCCCTCTGTCCACTCCCCCATTCCAGGGAGCTGGGACTGGAGCAGGTCTTACCAACATAAAAGGAAGTCCAGTGTGGTCTATTGAGAGGGAAGGTCAGGGGAAAAACTTCATGGGACTGAGGGGGTTAAAGACACGTGCACCATCTGGCCAGATGAGTTCATGAGGTTCTTTGTTCAAAAAGAAAGGAAGGAAGGAAGGAAGCAAGAAAGAAAGCAAGACAGCAAGAAAGAAAGGAAGGAAGGAAGAAAAAAGTCAGGAGAAAGTGAGTGGAAGCTTTTCCAAAAGAGAGAGAGAGATGTGTGAGGTGGTGTCTGAAGCGTGTGCCTCCCACGGGGAAGGGAGCACGTGGGAGTGTGTGTGTGCGTGGGAGTGTAGGTGCCTGGGTGTGCGCCTGTGGGTGTGAGCACGCGCGCACACTCACGCATGTGAACTTGTGCGTGGCCGTGGAGGGGTTGCCCGGGAAGAGACGCACGGGTGTGGTGGGAAGAGCTAACAAACCGAAGCACAAAACTGCTAACGCCAAGGAAGGGGGATCTTCTAAACCCCCTCCTGGCCAGCTTCCACTTCGCGTTCTCCTCAGTCGTCTTCATTTCTGTCTTAGGTTTCCATAAACACTGCAGTTATTTATTTTATTTTTGTTTGAAATGTTAAACAAGCCCCAAAAGGAAAAGCTGTTGAGGCAACTCGTGGTGTCTCTGGAGAACTGTTGCACAGCCAGCATTTTCTGCAAGGGCTTGGCCAGCTCGCCTCTCCCCTGCACCCTCCCTCTGGGGCTTCGACGAAGCCCCCACACAACCCTGCCCTGGCTCAGGACCCAGAGCCTTCTGGGCTCCTTGATCTGACCTCTTTCTGTGCCCAGAGTGCAGCTCATCCCCCTTGCCCTCCACAGAGAACCTCCTCTGGTCTGGAAGGGTCTCTCCCCGAGTGGGCAGGATGAGTCAGAATCCTAAGGACAACAGCAGCACCAGGAATCATGGCTAACACTCACAGAGCACTTATTAGGTACCAGGTCCTGTTGAAGATGAAGATGGGGGCATACGTGCAAACACATTTCACCCTCGGCACAGGCCTGAGGGGCAGGTGTCATGATTGTTCCCATTTTCCAGATGAGGAGCCTGAGGCACAGAGATTAAGAGATTTGGTTATAAGAGACAAGGCCAAGAGTGCTGGGCCTAGGGCGAGGCTAGTCCTGTGCCCTGGGCACAAAATGTAAGTGGGGACACCCACAATTCGGTAATCGAGATAAATGATATTTTAACGCCAGATCTCTTTAGAAGTCCAAGTTAATACAGAAAAGTCCACAGTGAATGATGTATCCAGATGTTAACTAAAGACAGGCCCAGGAGATCTGATGCCAGTCATTCTGGCTGTAGTTCTTCACGCCCGCACCATGCTGCCTTGTTTGGCATTCACACAGGACCAAGCAGAGTCCTTGCTTTCGTGCAAGTTATCTCTCTCGCTCATTCCCGTCAGCCTTGTGGGGTGGGTGCCGCTCTCCTCACCACAGAGACGAGAAGACGGAGACAGAGACAAGATTTTCTAGCTATCCGTTGTTTGTTTATATTTGTTTCTGCCTTCAAAGAACAACAAACCCAAATAGAATCCCAAGCAGGACTTGATCCCAAGTTCCCTCCGAGCCCAGTGCTCTTTCCATGAGCTCACAGCTGCCTTGGTGAGCAGCCCCTCCCTCTCTCCCTGGCCTGGAAAGGAATCTGACAGGCACAGAGGGGCGGGGCGTTGGGGGGGAAATCTCTCACGGGGGCAGCAGGAGAGGTTATGACAAGTCGGTTCTCTTAGCCAAACCCACCCTCCAGACACCTCCTGCACAGCCAGGAAGGCCCTTCTCCAGCCTCCCCACTCCTGCACAGAGCCAGGGCCCCTGTACAAAAGACCCTTCTCCTTTCTGGTTCCTCACCCGTCTGCCTGGGGCTGCCTTGCCCACCAAGCCTCCCCCTCCTGCTCCTTCTAGACTCGAGAACACTCGACACAGGCGTGCGTATGCACGAGCCTCCATCCCGGCTCCCAGTCCCGCTCCTCTGAAGAAGGGGTCACAGGCTTGCAGTGGGGGTGCAGGGAAACGCAGAGGGCAGTGGGAGACCCCAGGGCCAGAATCCAGCTCTTGAAGAAGAGAAATGGAATGCTGTCTCCATCCCAAAATTTAGGTCACTGGAACAATTATGGTGTGGCACAGATACCTGCTTGACTGCATCCTCTCAATTTGCCAGGAGCAACATTTTGGAAGATTTAAGGCAGATGTGGAGGGAATTGTAAAGAGGTCAAGGAAGGAGGGTCAGCCAGAAGTCATCTTTATCTGTCCTGTCTTCAAAAGACTCGGCCCTCCCGGACCCAGACACAGTGGCTTTCTCCCGCTCCTCAGATCCAATTGCCATGTCTCATTCTTCCCCTGTGGGTGTCCCCCAACTTCTAACTATCCCCTCTCCTCCACACCCCTCCTCCAAGGAGGATATCATAAAATATCATTACTCTCTCAATTTTATTTATTTATTTGAGAGAGAGAGAGCACGAGCACGGGGAGCAGCAGAGGGAAAGGGAGAAGCAGGCCTCCTGCTGAGCAGGGAGCCCAATGTGGGGCTCGATTCCAGAACCCCGGCATCATGACCTGAGCTGAAGGCAGACGCTTAACCGATTGAGCCACCCAGGCAGCCCTAAAATCTTAAAAAAAAAAAAAAAAGACCCTTTCAACATGGTCTCATCTTGCTCACCCTTCAGAGTAATATAGGCCCTTTCAGAAACTAGTAAAGATGGTCTTTAGCATCAGCCTGCATAGCAACTTCCTAGATTTTCCCACCCCCACCCCAACCCAATATGCAGAATCCCACACCCCTCTTCCAGCTAGTCATCAAGGTGGGACAAAGCTTGAGGGCACACCATAAATACCACCCCTTTCCCACCAGAATCCTGAACCCACAGAGCTAGAAGAAAAAAGAATAAAGCAGATGGAGAGCAAAATATCACCTTTGTTACTATTAAACCTGGTGAATGTGGCTTAATCTGGGGACAAGTGGGTTTTCTCATTCTGAATCCCAGAATTGTACAGCAGTCCCTACCCTGCTGCAGACCTTGCTGGGCTGGGACAGACTCCCCTGTAGGGCAGATTCTGCCTGTCAAAATCTCAAGACCTAGAGGGGCAAGATAGAGCATGAGTTTCCGACAGGTGGGCCCACTCCAAAAGAAAGAGCACATAGAGGGGACCAGACTACACGTTCCCTTCCAAATTCACTAAATTGGGTTACTTCTCCAGGGAAGGAGTGAGCAGATGAGAGGAGACCAAGAGTGTTCATCTAGTGGAATGCCCTGCACTTAGAAGGAAATACCAGAATGAGGAAGATGTACTCAACATCCCCTCAACCCTGATACAACAATTTTATTTCTTCCAATCTGATAGCAAGAACAAAAACAACAAACATATATACATACATATATATTCCATTAGGCATGTTCATATGTAATGTAATCTAAAAATCAGAAAACAATAGAAACCATCTTTTAATATTTTTGTGAACAATAAATGGAATCATGCCACTTAGTACTTAATAAATGCATTCAGTACATTCTAATTATAAAAGCAACTAGAGGAGTGACTAAATGCTGGGCTACGTGACAAGGAACAGGCGGGATATGAAGCAATGGAAATTGACACAGGTACATAGATAACATTTAATTCACCACGAAGCAAAAGAAGCACTGAAAGAAGAGCCCAGTCAGCGGAGGGAGAAATGGCCCTGACCTAGGGTATTCAGGGAAGTCCCCATGGCCCAGGTGACATGTGCACTTTGGGTTCTGAAAAGATGTTCTTAGGCAAAGAAGTTGGACCAGGAAGAGTAGCCCAGTTTGAGTGAGGTGTTACATTCTCAAAGTTACAGTAATGGGAAGCAAAGTTTTAGATTTTGTATCCATACCCCAACCAGCCTCTCTTGGGGCTTGGTGCCAGCCTTAGCTATAGGAGAAGTAGCAGCTGGGGTGAGTTTGGCAGACCCTTTAGCTGAGGAACTGGGGTGGACACACCCTTCCAGTCCACTTGCCCCATCATCAGTGTTCTCGCCCCTATGTGGGATGCTGTTTAGAGTTGAGAGTTCATCTCTGTCTGGTTCTAGCACCTCCCTGCTAATGCTCATTCCTTAGTGGCAAACCTCGGCTAACTGGCTTATTCATTAGGCAGCTTTTCCCCAGCCCATGTTTTCCTCTGTGCCTCTCCGATCCAGTCCCTCTGGGCCACAGCGACAATCTCCCCTCCTCCCCCAGAGCCCACACCCTACCACGGGTTGGCACCCTTTTACAGGCCACATCTTTGGGCGTTGGTGGTGCAGAGCAAGCTAATGTCAGCACTTCTACCTCTCCTCCCAAGCTAGTCCCTCCAGCCCCTTAACCACACGCCATGCTGTCTTCTGACTCTCTCCCTGTCTGTCAGCACATTCCCAGTCTTCAGCTAACCCGCCACACTCCCCTGGAGACACGTGAGAGCACCTCCCTAGCCTAGATGCATACATTTTCTCCTGGTTCAACAGAAATTATGGCAACAGAGGGGTAGAAGGCTATGGGGCTGTGTTAGAAACACCAAAACAGAATCCTGTGTTACCTGCAGGAGTGAGAGTGTGTAGTCCTTTCTGGGTTCCCTGCTTTGGGCTCCCAGGCCCATGGGGGACACAAACGGAGCCTCCCAATGTTCAAGTTACTTGAAGGTTGGCCGTTCCAGTCCAATCCATGTTTTATTTTAGTGGTGGTCTGGCAGATATTTTAGCGACCGCCTCTGACTTCTCCTGAAACTCAGCTATCAACAAACTCATCTGCATTCTTTGTTTCGTGTAAAAAGAAATCATATTATCAAGACCCAGGCTCAACCCACAGACATTTTTCCAAAATTGGGAGAGTGTTAGAAACAACTCCCTGACTTTGAATCTGCTCCAGGGCAGACAAAAAGGTCAACACAGAAAGCCATTTGAAAGAGAAAATACCACATGGTGTATTGTGTTAATACCACTCTTGCTCAGGGACAGTGGTGCTAGGTCCAGTGAACTTGACTGAGATGAAAGTATTCGAAATTCAGTCTTTAGAAGTTAGTAGTGTTCTCTATGATTTTTAGTGGAAACCTCTGTTGCTGGACACAGCCATGAGAGATGACACTAGTTTGACCCAGAATATCATCCTGATCACACTAGTCCCAGAGGCTAGAAACTTCCTATCATTCTGACTCCTTCTTCGCACTCCTTCTCCGGGTGGCTGTAGTGTCCTGCCTTTCTGGTTCCATTGCTATACCCTGGCTCAGATCCTCCCACACTGAGTTTCCCTTGGATTATTGGGACAGTGCCCCCCCCAATCCTGTGACTCTTCATTTCTTCCATCTCGACCCACCTACCACTCTAAAACCAGACTTATTTTCCTGACTTTAATGTATTGTTAAGTCATTCTAGTTGTCCTTCATGGTCCACCAAAGAGCAAACTCTTTAGCTGCCATGGAAAGCTGTCTGAAAGCTCACCCCATCTGGCCCTCCAGCCATGTGATTCTGCTCATCTCCCAGGACCCCAAGATATGGGCCACCTACCTCCATGACTCGCTGTTACACAAATTCCATCTTTCTTTCTGTAGGAGCCACATCAAATTCACCCCACCCTCCCTACTACTTTTCTATTGACTGGTAACCATCCCTTCAGATCTGTCTTACAATAGGGGACATTTGTGATTGGCTAGCCCCAGCGCCCCTTTATTTGGGGATTTCATTTCTTCCTCCTTCCATTCACATGGGTAGGCACCTGACCTAGCATGACCAACACAAGTATTCTATCTCCAAGCCAGAGTGATGGGTCCATATTTGATGATAAAAGCCATGCAGGAATAATCAGGGTCTTCTGGGAGGTTTAACAAATGGGTGTTGGAGAGGAGGAGTTCTGCTGGGTAAGTGCTCCATCTTTCTTGGCACCTGGGGCTCCACGCTCTGTTGTTTATGTTGGCTTCACTCTTAGGCAGATCCTGATACCATCACAGGTCTTTGGATACATCTGGATCTGAAGCCAGCTCTGCCTTTGGATTTACCAGTTGTGTGAAGCAATAAACAGGTCCCTGTTCACTTTCAATAAATAATTCCATTTTGTTTTTAATAAATAATTTCCCTCTTGCTTAAGTCAAAGTTGGTTTTCTGCCACTGATGAGTTAAAAGAGTCCCGACCAAGCCATTCACCACTCTTGTGGTAAGTACAAAGAGACACACATATTCTGCCTTATATTATTTATTGGAGTGTAAGTATCATCCCTACAGAGCACACTGTAAACCGTGCCAGACCAGCTTATCTTCTGCATATCCATGTCCTCTGTGGTACCTAGCACATAATAGGACTTCAAACATACTGTTTGCTTGGTTAAGTGAATGAGAAGATAAATATCAGACAAAAATAACCTGTTCCCCAATATAACTCTCATTGACCACCCTCATCCATCTGTAAACTCTGGAAATGTAGGCAAATACATTCTTGTTGACAGGGACATTTTCAATCTGTAAAAATAAAATAAAATAACATTGTTTCCAGACTTTATGGACACCCTGCTGAATTCTAAGTGGGAAAACATGACTTGGGGGCTGCATGGATTCAGACTTTCCCACATCTCTGGGTCTGAGCAGAGTCAGCTGAGAGATGTTGTCCCACCTCCATGTGACCTAGCGATGCCCACACCCCACCAGACCTGGGAACTAAGTCGTCGATGAGAGGGGCTTTTAAAGATGGGAGGGAAGAGAGCAGACCTCTTGGAAAGCACCCCGAAAAGGGAGTTGGCATGAAAATATGTACGGCCCACAAACACTGGCTTGAAAATCCAGGCACCTTCCATATTTCTTACCAGCTGGGGCAAGGTCAGACTACATTTCCGTCTTGTTCTATGAGAAGATGATCTGTTTATCTAAGGGTGTTTTAAGGAGTGACTTCAGTTTATTTAATGGTTGTGTCTTTTTTTTTTAATTTCCTGCTTCTTTTTCCCATATTTGGGGTGGCCTCTAGACAGGAGCTTCTTTGGTACAGAAATTACTGGGCCACAGGCCTGCATTTGCCTCTGACTTTCTGGACCAACCCCCCCTGCTCCACCGCCTCCACCTACCCCAAACCGCTGTTCTTCACTGTTCTTCGGAAAGAACCCAGTGGCCCAGTGAGTAGCTATTTCCAGTTGGCTAGCCAAGTGGAAACTGGGTCAGAGCCCTAGCCCACCGTGCCCACTGAGGACGGTGGGCAGATAGTGTTCTGTAGTTATTCTCTCCTCCCCTCCACATGCTGGGGACAGGGGTGGGAGGCTTGATTCTCTCTGTCTGACAGTACAGGCCCCCTTTTTCATTGTGCATACACACCTGGAGGTTCGGAAGCCGATGCACACCTGACCAGACCTGTCCTCTTGCTTCACGGCAACAAGGAGGAAGAGGCTCCATTGGCATCAGATGTCCCTGGCTGGGAGCAGACATCACTGATTGTGAGGCGGGGCCCCATTCTTTCCCCCTGAGGTCAGACTCCTACCAACAAGAATGTCTTGTCTGCCTCTCACCCGGTTACAACATGGACACTGGAACGTGATTTGAATGAAATTCGTTGAGTACTGTTGGAGGGAGTGGCCACGTACACACCATGGACATCCATGCACATACACACGTGCACACACACAGGCCAACATGCACACGTGCCAACCCTTCTTTGCACACTGTCTTGTGCAGAAATGCGAGAGAAGAAACAAAGTGGAAAAGAGGATAGGAAAACCAATCAGAAGAAAGACAAAGGTAGATAAAGACAGTGATGGAGAGAGGTGCCCCAACCCCACCTCGTCCTGAGCCCTGCTGCCTCCTTGGGAATCTCATGCTAGAAAACCTTACCTCCCTGTCCTCGGCCTTCCATCGCTAGCTTCCCTCAGCACATACATATTCTTTAAGTCTCCTTCTTGAAAGAATGCAGAAAAAGGAAAGAGAGAAGAAAGAAAGGGCAAAACAAAGAAAGAAAAGAGGGAGGGAGGGATCTTCATGCACCTCCATCCTTGCTCGGTTTAACTGCAGACTCTCCTCTGCTTTCCAGCCAGCCTTCCAAGAGCAGTCTGCAGCCTGATTCCCTGCTGGCATCTGCCCTTCCCTTTTCATAGTAACCCAGCACTGGTCCCCACTGTGGACTGAAAGGACTCCAGCCATGGGCACCATTAGGGACTGAATTGTGTCCCTGCATACAAAGTTTTATTGCCACCTCAAAATGTGACTGTATGAAGTAGGGCCTTTCAAGAGGAGATTAAGTTAAAATCAGGTCACAAAGGTGGGGCCCTAATCCAACAGGACCGGAAGAGGAAGAGATTTCAGGAGTGCCCCAGTCCTCCACAGAGAAAAGGTCAAGTGAGGGCACACCCAGAAGATGGCCGCCTGCGAGCCTCAGGAGAAAGCTAGAGTGCCGGCACCCTGGTCTTGGACCTCAAGCTCCAGAACTGTGAGACAACAGATTTCTGTCGTTTACCACCCAGTCTGTGATACCTTGTTATGGCTGCCCTGGCAGACTAACAAGGGCCCTCAGGACATCCTGGTCAAACTGAGAGTGCTTTGAGCCCTTGCCCTGTGAGCTCCCTGCAGCACTCCAGGCTGTTAGGAGCCCACCACTGAAACTCTTCTCTGCTGGTTCTAGGGATGCTTCTCACCCCTGGGTCCCCTCCCACCACTGGGGCTATGGGGAGTTAGGTCAGGAAGGTGGAGCCCTCATGATGACATTTGTGCCCTTCTAGGGAGAAGAAGAAAGCTGGCCTTTTCCCTCTCGCCTCCATGTGAGGACACAGTGGGAAGCAGCCATCTACAAACCAGAAAGCAGGCCCTCACCAGACATGGACCTGCGGCCACCTTGCCTTCCCAGCCCCCAAAACTGTGAGGAATCAGTGTTAGTCATTGAAGCCACACGCCTGTGGTAATCTGGTGTGGTCTCTCAGACTTCGTCCTCACCCTCCACCATGACTATTTCTCCGCTCACTCTGGAGTTCTCATCTTTATTTACTGGGGTTATGGGAACCGTCGTGAAACTTCTTCCTTGCCCTCACTCTCATTGCCTTTATTCCATCCCCACTCTTGGGCCCAAAGAGTGAACTTTTGAAAATATAAAGCTTATCCTAACAGTAGGCTGCCAAAAACTGACTGTACTCCCCATTCTCACAGCCACTCTGCCTTTCCCCCTCACCCCCTCTTCAGGGGCCTGACCTCACCCTACTCTGCCATCTTCTGCCTCACACCCAAGGGCTTCACGCCTGCTGCCTGGGGGTGTCCTACCTCCCCGGAGTGTCCTCTCGCTGGAGTATCCTACCTACACCATCCAGAAAACCCCAGTCCTCCATCAGCTCTAAGCCCAAATGCAATCTCTCTGTGAAGGCTTCCCTGGCATTCCTGGGACAGACCTCAAGGAGGTCCTTTGGTCACACACACACGATACTTAGCATGTTACTTCCTTATTTTTTTATTGTATTATAAAAACGTGCCTTTATAATTGTATTATAAAAACACGTTTGCATGTCTGGCTTCCAAACTACACTGTAATCTCCTGGGAGGCAGGAATCATACCTTCCCTCCCTTCTTGAACACCCATTACCTGAACCGTGTCAGCTAGCTGGTGGGCTTGCAATTAGTAGCAAACATTGGTTAAGTGAATGAGTGAACAAAACAAAAACCAGATACACAAAAGAGAACCAGAGAGAAAAGGGCCACAAACCCAAAGGCATCAGATGCACTATGACTTTGAAGTAAATGAGTCAGAAAACATAAAAGTCACCAGGTTGCTGCAGCATTGATACTCTGTAATATCTCTGGGGTGGTAGAAACAGGGAAAAGAAGGCAATGAACTAGAGAAGAAATTCAGTATGGACCAACAATTGTGACGAAATGGTAGCAGCCTGAACGATAATTGCAATAGGGAATTGCCAGCTGTTAAACTAACTTGATGCAGTTTAACTCATTAATTGTTTTTTCAAGTAATGAAAGACTTGGTCTCTGTGCCTTGGGAGAGTGTAATTAGTTTCAAGAGGAATGTAAGGAGAGGCAGATTTCAGTGTAACATCAAGATCTTTCTAGCAATAAATCTGCTCATATATGGACTGAGTCAAAATGTGAGACTCTTAGTTCTGTCACTTATAAGCTCTGTGATCTTGAGCAAGTTACTTAACATTTCTGAGCTCCAATTTCCTCACTGAAAAATGGGCATAATAATAATATTCACCAGAACATAAATATTATAATGATATAATGTGTTCAGTGTATCGTAGGCACTTAATGCATATTGACTATTAGTAGTGGAAGTTAGTTCCCTATAATTGAAACTTCTAGAACTCATTGCTGAATACAGGCATTTCTCTTTTCTTTATACTTTTTAGCATTGCAGTTATTTGTAGATCTTATTCTCTAGTAGATTATACATTTTTGAGGGCATGGTGCAAATATGTTTCATTTTGATCATCTCGAGAATCCTTGGACAAAGAAAGTGTTCATTAAGTATGTGTTGGATTAGGGGATGGAGAACATGTAAGCATCAGAGGAAAGACTGGATCTAGATCACCTCCAAAGTTTGTTCAGATGCTCAGTCTCTAATTCATTTGTTCATTCAACAAATGGCATTGAGTAGCAACCATGTGCCATGTACTGGCTAGTTGTTGGGATACAACATATCACAGAAGCAGATATGGGCTCTGCCTATTGATTCTATGTCCCTGTTGGGTTAAGAAGCTGTATGTTACCTAATCTACACCCTTCGTATCCTTGAGTTGCCTTTTTTATTTTATTTATTTATTTGAGATGGAGAGACAGCATGCGAACTATAGGGAGAGGGAGAGAGAATCTGAGGCAGACTCTGTGCTCAGCACAGAGTCTGATAAGGGGCTTGATCTCATGACTGAAACCAAGAGTCAGACTTGGGAGCAAGATGGCGGAGGAGTAGGAGACCTGGATTTCGTCTGGTCTCAGGAATTCAGCTGGATAGGGACCAAACCATTCTGAACACCTACAAACTCAACAGGAGATCGAAGAAAAGAATAGCAACAACTCTCTGAACAGAAAAGCGACCACTTTATGGAAGGTAGGACGTGCGGAGAAAGGAACCCGAGGCTATATTCAGGAGGATAGACGGCGGGGGAGGGCATTCGTCAGCCGCTTCTGGCAAGTGATAGAGCCACAGAGCACAAAATCAGAACTTTTAGAAGTCGGCCTGCTGAGGGACATCGCTCCAGTGGCTAAGCAGGGGGTGGAACCCTCGTGGGACAGTGTGGTCTCAGGACCCTCGGGGTCACAGAAAGACCGGGGGCACCTGAGTGTGGCAAGCTCCCAGGTATCAGAGCGGGGAAGCCGGCTGCAGAGATGGAGCCAAGGCGCGGGCTCTCAGCGCGGGGTTGCCATAAACCATGATCCGTGGCACAGTCAGGCCACTGCTCCTCCAGCAGGGACCCAACAAGCGGCAGATCTGGGGAGACTCCCCTTCCTCCCCCAGGAGGAGTGGCACGGGAGCGCACCACAGGCATCTGCTGGGTTTGGAGACTCCACACTGAGTCGGGTGCCAGAGATAGAAACGCTCGGTCACAGGCCGGAGTGCGGCTGGAGACTGGGGAGATGGGAGTGACTGACTGCTTTTCTCTGGGGGCTCCTCTGGGACGTAGATTGGGAGGCCGCCATTTTCACTCTCGGCCTCCAAAGCTGTACGGAAAGCTTGCAAGGAACAAAAGCTCCTGAGAGCAAACCCAAGCAGATTACTTAGCCCGGACCAGGCAAGGGCGGGGCAATTCCGCCTCCCGCAAAGACATTTGGGAACCATGGCAACAGGCCCCTCCCCCAGAAGATCAGTGAGAACAGCCAGCCAAGACCAAGTTTACCGATCAATGAGAACGGCAGAACTCCAGCGCTAGGGGAATAATGCACATAGAATCCATGGCTTTTTTACCATGATTCTTTAGTCTTTCAAAGTTAATTTTTTTAACTGTCTTTTTTTTTTAGTTTTTCTTTTTCCCCTTTTCAACCAACATCTTATCAATCCCTTTTTTAAAAAAACATTTTTATTTTTCATTTTTAGAGTCATATTCTATCCCTTCATGGTAGTTACCCTTATTTTTGGCATATATATATAAGTTGTTCTCTCCTTAAAATTTTGAGATAGTTTCTTCTAACAGATCAAAATATACACTAAATCTCTAGTGTATGGTTTTGTTCTACTCTCCTGCGTGATCACATTCTCTCCCTTTTTTTTCCTTTTTTTTTTAAATCCTCTTCTTTCTTTTTTCAAATAACTTCTTATCACTTTTATAAAATTTTTTATAATTTTCATCTTTACAGGCATATTCCATCCCTTCATCATATCAACCCTTATTTTTGTGCATATATAAGTTTTTCTTTCTTTAAAATTTTGGGAGGCACTTTCTTCTAAAGACCAAAATACACCCAAAATCTAGTGTGTGGCACTGATCTATATACCAGCCTGATCATATTTGATCATATTCTGTTTTTTTTTGTTTTGTTCTGTTTTTGTTTGTTTTTTATCTTTTTCTTTTTCTTTTTTTTCTTTTTCTTTTTTCTTTCTTTCCCTTTCTTTTCCCCTGGCATCAGGTCTTTTCTATTTTGTTTAGAGAATATTTTCTGGGGATGTTGTTACCCTGTTAGCATTTTGTTCTCTCATTAATCTATTCTCCTCTGGACAAAATGACAAGACAGAAAAAATCACCTCAACAAAAAGAACAAGAGGTAGTACTGACTGCCAGGGACCTACTCAATACGGACGTTACTACGATGTCAGATCTAGAGTTCAGAATCATGACTTTATGGATACTAGCTGGGCTTGAAAAAAGTATGGAAGGTATTAGAGAAACCCTTTCTGGAGACATAAAAGAACTAAAATCTAACCAAATCAAAATCAAAAAGGCTATTAATGAGGTGCAATAAAAAATGGGGGCACTAGCTGCTAGGATAAATGAGGCAGAAGAGAGAATCAGTGATATAGAGACCAAATGATGGAAAATAAAAAAGCTGAGAAAAAGAGAGATAAACAACTACTGGATCACAAGGGCAGAATTTGAGAGCTAAGCAATACCATAAGATGAAACAACATTAGAATAATTGGGATCCCAGAAGAAGAAGAAAGAGAGAGAGGGGCAGAAGGTATATTGGACCAAATTATAGCAGAGAACTTCCCTAATTTGGGGAAGGAAACAGGCATCAAAATCCAGGAAGCACAGAGAACCCCTCTCAAAATCAATAAAAATAGGTCAACACCCCAACATCAAATAGTACAACTTATGAGTCTCATAGACAAAGAGAAAATCCTGAAAGCAGCTTGGGAGAAGAGATATGTAACTTACAATGGTAGAAACATTAGACTGGCAACAGACCTAACCACAGAGACCTGGCAGGCCAGAAAGGACTGGCATGATATCTTCAGAGCACTAAATGAGAAAAATATGCAGCCAAGAATACTATATCCAGCTAGGCTGTCACTGAAAATAGAAGGAGAGATAAAAAGTTTCCAGGACAAACAAAAACTAAAGGAATTTGCAAACACGAAACCAGCCCTACAAGAAATATTGAAAGGGGTCCTCTAAGCAAAGAGAGAGCCTAAAAGCAACATAGACCAGAAAGGAACACAGACAATATACGGTAACAGTCACCTTACAGGCAATACAATGGCACTAAATTCCTATCTTTCAATAGTTACCCTGAATGTAAATGGGCTAAATGTCCCAATCAAAAGACACAGGCTATCAGATTGGATTAAAAAACAAGACCCATCGATATGCTGTCTGCAAGAGACTCATTTTAGACCCAAACACACCCCCAGATTGAAAGTGAGGGGGTGGAAAACCATTTACCATGCTAACGGACACCAAAAGAAAGCTGGGGTGGCAATCCTTATATCAGACAAATTAGATTTTAAACCAAAGACTGTAATAAGAGATGAGGAAGGACACTATATCCTACTTAAAGGGTCTATCCAACAAGAAGATCTAACAATTGTAAATATCTATGCCCCTAACATGGGATCAGCCAATTATATAAGGCAATTAATAACAAAAGCAAAGAAACACATTGACAACAATACAATAATAGTGGGGGACTTTAACACCCCCTCACTGAAATGGACAGATCATCTAAGCAAAAGATCAACAAGGAAATAAAGATTTGAAATGATACACTGTACCAAATGGACTTCACAGACATATTCAGAAAATTCCATCCCAAAGCAACGGAATATACATTCTTCTTTAGTGCCCATGGAACATTCTCCAGAATAGATCACGTCCCAGGTCACAAATCAGGTCTCAACTGGTAGCAAAAGACTGGGATCATTCCCTGCCTATTTTCAGACCACAGTGCTTTGAAACTAGAACTCAATCACAAGAAGAAAGTCGGAAAGAATTCAAATATATGGAGGCTAAAGAGCATCCTACTAAAGAATGAATGGGTCAACCGGGAAATTAAAGAAGAATTTAAAAAATTCATGAAAACCAATGAAAATGAAAACACAAATGTTCAAAATCTTTGGGATGCAGCAAAGGCAGTCCTAAGAGGAAAGTATATAGCAATACAAGCCTTTCTCAAGAAACAAGGAAGGTCTCAAGTACACAACCTAACCCTACACCTAAAGGAGCTGGAGAAAGAACAGCAAATAAAGCCTAAACCCAGCAGGAGAAGAGAAATAATCAAGATCAGAGCAGATATCAATGAAGTAGAACCCAAAAGTACAGTAGAACAGATCAACAAAACTAGGAGCTGGTTCTTTGAAGACTTAACAAGATTGATAAACCCCTGGCCAGACTTATCAAAGAGAAAAGAGAAATGGCCTAAATCAACAAAATCATGAATGAAAGAGGAGAGATCACAACCAACACCAAAGAAATACAAACAATTATAAGAAGATATTATGAGCAACTCTATGCCAGCAAATTAGATAACCTGGAAGAAATGGGTGCATTCCTAGAGATGTATCAATTACCAAAACTGAACCAGGAAGAAATAGAAAACCTGAACAGACCTATAACCACTAAAGAAATTGAAGCAGTCATCAAAAATCTCCCAACAAACAAAAACCCAGGGCCAGATGGCTTCCCAGGGGAATTCTACCAAACATTTCAAGAAGAATTAATACCTATTCTTCTCAAACTGTTCCAAAAAATAGAAATGGAAGGAAAACTTCCAAACTCGTTTATGAGGCCACCATTACCTTGATCCCAAAACCAGACAAAGACCCCATCAAAAAGGAGAATTACAGACCAATATCCTTGATGAACATGGAGCAAAAATTCTCACCAAAATACTAGCCAATAGGATCCAACAGTACATTAAAAGGATTATTCACCACGACCAAGTGGGATTTATCCCTCGGCTGCAAGGTTGGTTCAACATCCACAAATCAATCAATGTGACACAGTACATTAACAAAAGAAAGAACAAGAATCATATGATCCTCTCAATAGATGCAGAAAAAGCATTTGACAAAATACAGCATCCTTTCTTGATCAAAACTCTTGAGTATAGGGATAGAGGGTACATACCTCAATATCATAAAAGCCATCTATGAAAAACCTACAGCGAATATCATTCTCAATGGGGAAAAACTGAGAGCTTTCCCCCTAAGGTCAGGAATGCATCAGGGATGTCCACTATCACCACTGCTATTCAACACAGTATTAGAAGTCCTAGCCACAGCAATCAGACAACAAAAAGAAATAAAAGGCAACCAAATCAGCAAAGAAGAAGTCAAACTCTCCCTCTTTGCAGATGATATGATACTTTATGTGGCAAACCCAAAAGACTCCACCCCAAAACTGCTAGAACTCATACAGGAATTCAGTAAAGTGGCAGGATATAAAGTCGATGCACAGAAATCAGTGGCATTCCTATACACCAACAACAAGACAGAAGAAAAATTAAGGAGTCGATCCCATTTACAAATGCACCCAAAACCATAAGATACCTAGGAATAAATCTAAGCAAAGAGGCAAAGGATCTGTACTCAGAAAACTATAAAATACTCATGAAAGAAATTGAGGACACAAAGAAATGGAAAAACGTTCCATGCTCATGGATTGGAAGAACAAATATTGTGAAGATGTCAATGCTACCTAGAGCAATCTACACATTCAATGCAATCCTTATCAAAATACCATCCACTTTTTTCAAAGAAATGGAACAAATAATCCAAAAATTTGTATGGAACCAGAAAAGACCCCAAATAGCCAGAGGAACGTTGAAAAAGAAAAGCAAAGCTGGCGGCATCACAATTCCAGACTTCCAGCTCTATTACAAAGCTGTCATCATCAAGACAGTATGGTACTGGCACAAAAACAGACACATAGATCAATGGAACAGAATAGAGAGCCCAGAAATGGACCCTCAACTCTATGGTCAACTCATCTTTGACAAAGCAGGAAAGAATGTCCAATGAAAAAAAGACAGTCTCCTCAACAAATGGTGTTGAGAAAATTGGACAGCCACATGCAGAAGAATGAAACTGGACAATTTCCTTACACCACACACAAAAATAGACTCAAAATGGTTGAAAGACCTCAATGTGAGACAGAAGTCCATCAAAATCCTAAAGGAGAACACACGCAGCAACCTCTTCTACCTCAGCCGCAGCAACTTCTTCTTAGAAACATCGCCAAAGACAAGGGAAGCAAGGGCAAAAATGAACTATCAGGACTTCATCAAGATAAAAAGCTTTTGCACAGCAAAAGAAACAGTCAACAAAACCAAAAGACAACCGACAGAATGAAGAAGATATTTGCAAATGACATATCAGATAAAG
Organism: Mirounga leonina; assembly: GCF_011800145.1. NCBI lineage: Eukaryota > Metazoa > Chordata > Mammalia > Carnivora > Phocidae > Mirounga > Mirounga leonina. Next base: position 19,761,790 of record NW_023270377.1, read on the forward strand.
GGTTAGTATCCAAAATCTATAAAGAACTTATCAAACTCAACACCCAAAGAACAAATGATCCAATCAAGAAATGGGCAGAAGACATGAACAGACATTTTTCCAGAGAAGACATCCAAATGGCTAACAGACACCTGAAAAAGTGCTCAACATCACTCGGCATCAGGGAAATCCAAATCAAAACCTCAATGAGATACCACTTCACAGCAGTCAGAATGGCTAAAATTAACAAGTCAGGAAACGACAGATGTTGGCAGGGATGCAGAGAGAGGGGAACCCTCCTACACTGTTGGTGCGAATGCAAGCTGGTGCAGCCACTCTGGAAAACAGTATGGAGTTTCCTCAAAAAGTTGAAAACAGAGCTACCATACAATCCAACAATTGCACTACTGGGTATTTACCCCAAAGATACAAATGTAGGGATCCGAAGGGGTACATGCACCCCGATGTTTATAGCAGCAATGTCCACAATAGCCAAACTGTGGAAAGAGCCAAGATGTCCATCGACAGATGAATGGATAAAGAAGAAGTGGTATATATATACAATGGAATATTATGCAGCCATCAAAAGGAATGAGATCTTGCCATTTGCAACGACGTGGATGGAACTGGAGGGTGTTATGCTGAGTGAAATAAGTCAATCAGAGAAAGACATGTATCATATGACCTCACTGATACGAGGAATTCTTAATCTCAGGAAACAAACTGAGGGTTGCTGGAGTGGTGGGTGGGGTGGCTGGGTGATAGACACTGGGGAGGGTATGTGTTATGGTGAGCGCTGTGAATTGCGCAAGACTGTTGGATCACAGATCTGTACCTCTGAAACAAATAATGCAATATATGTTAAGAAAAAAAAGAAGAAGAAGAAGATAGCAGGAGGGGAAGAATGAAGGGGGGGAAATTGGAGGGCGCGGCAAACCATGAGAGACGATGTACTCTGAAAAACAAACTGAGGATTCTAGAGGGGAGGGAGTTGGGAGGATGGGTTAGCCTGGTGATGGGTATTAAAGAGGGCACATTCTGCATGGAGCACTGGGTGTTATGCACAAACAATGAATCATGGAACACTACATCAAAAACTAATGATGTAATGTATGATGATTAACATAACAATAAAAAATTAAAAAAAAAAAAAAAGAAACCAAGAGTCAGCCGCTTAACCGACTAATCCACCCAGGTGCCCCCCAGCTGTCTTAATGCTAGTTCTGCAGTTCTTTGTTTTGTTCTCTAAACTGCTTGCTCACTTTGGACTATCCTGGAAAGACACTTAGGAGGAGAGATCCCAAAGAACAAAGTGGGAATGACTATTTTCCAAAACACCACAGTTATTTTTCGAAATGCAAATCCAGACCTCTTGGACAATAAGGAAGGAAATCTTTATCAATAGCAAAAGGCCTAGGAAGATCTCCAATTAGTGCTACCCCTTTCTGCCTCTTCCGTTATACTATGATAATCCACCTCAAAGCCTCAGTGCAAGACAGAGTTTGGGAGGTGAACACATGACCTTAGAAAGGGTGCCCTTCTGATACATAGAGTCCAAATTCAAGAGTGGGAATCCAAGTGGAACGAAAATAACATAGAACCACATGCTCCATACATGTGGAGGCTGTTCCATGTAAAGCTAATGGAATGAATACCATGAGTTCACAAAGGATGTGGGCCATTTTCTGGAGATGTCTAGTATCCAGAGACCACATATTTTCTTTACCTGGAACACAAATCTTTAACCCTGGTGGATCATGAATGGTCTTTGGGAACCTGTGAAATATTAAAATTGCATGCAAAATTGAGCATGTAGATTTTTCTTAGGGAAAGGCTTTACAGCTCACATAAGATTCCCCCCAAAATTCTGTGGCCCCTAAAATCTATCATGTTAATAGGAAACATGTTGTTGACTGAGAAGTTATTCTGAGTTGGAGGCAAATGGAAGGTTGAGGAATACATTCCCACAGAGCTCACAACAGCCAGATCAATCAAACTATCACCTGCTTCTGAGCACATCTCCCATTATTCCTCTAGGAAGTTTTCCTTAAAGAACTGTGAATGATCTATAGCACTCAATGTATTATAACACTCAGAGAGATCTGTGTGGAAAAGGTTACCTGACAAGAGGGATGACCTTCTGCCAAGGGACACAGAGTCCAAAATGGCACACAGGGAGGGGATATCACAAGGAAAAATGCCACAGCCTCTCTCCATCCTTCAATTTCTTGCCAAGGCTCCCCATTGGCCAAATCCAATAAAAAACAGAGGACACAGGAGCCCATTGATGTAGACCATAAAATCAGCCTCCAAAAAGTGCATAATAGATCTACAGGGGTAAACTGAAGACATTCCAGAAGAGTGTGTGTGTGTGCACACTTACATGTGCACACGTATGCATGTACACACACATGCGTGTGTAGGTGTAGTACCTACAGGTAGGGTGTAAATAGTCTAAATTCTGATCCACTGATCTTTATCTCTGACAAGTTAGACCAGAGGAAGTGGTATAAATAAGGGACTCACATTTCTTCCTCAGTTCTCTGTGCTGGTCTCAGCAATTAGGAGCTCCTCATGTGTTCTTCCACCTAACTGGTAACAACCCCAAATTGCAATAAAGAGTAAAGCCAGGAATGGAAATCAGACCTATGTGACTTCAAATCCATGCACTTTTCACTATACCTTGAAACCCTGGAATGAGAAAGAGAATTTCAGGTACTTGGAAAGCTGTGCAGAAGGTGCTTTCGGAGCTGCGTTCTTCTGGTTGGGGTGAGGTAGATGGATGAGTGGTGGAGGACACAGATCCCAGGACCAGATTTTTGAAGGATTGAGCCAAGTGTGGGTACTGTTTGAACAAAAACTGTTTTCATATTCACTAGGCGTGCAGACATATGCTCATGCTCACACACATAACACCCACAAATACAGCTAGCTGCAAGAAATTCACTGAAGATGGGTAAGGATAGGACCAAAAGGAAGAGTATGATGGGCTAGTGGAAAAACTGTAGAGGAACTCCTAGTATAAACAACTCCAGTAATATTCACCAAAGAAAAATGTAGTATAAATAGCACTTTAGTCATCACAGAAACATATAATAATTCAGGCTCCACAGATTCAAAGACCAATGCAGACAATGTCTAGCATGGCACTGAGTTCTTTAAAAAGTTTAGCAATTGAATTTTGATGCTAAGAGGTTAACAATGATGGTCTGTTTGCTTCTGGTTGGATTCTTTCAGTCCATGCCAAAATAGCAACCTAGTGGTAGAATCCACATCTTTCAAAGCTTGGCTGGGCTTATATCTACAGTAACAACAACTGCTGAGTCCTTCCTATAACCTGTCTCTTTGTACTGCAATTCCTCCTCCTACCTTGGTGAAAAGGGGGTGCAGTGCATCTAAATGGCAAACCCCACTGCCCAGCCAGGTGTTTGGTGTCTGTCTTTGTTGTGCCATGAACTGGATGTAACACCAGGCCATGCCAATCTCACTGTGGACCTCAGTTCCCTCATCTGTAAATGAAAGGGTTGGACCAATGCCTTCCGGTTCCATGTTTAGCCACTCTACTTCTCCTAACATTTTGGATCCCTAAGGCCTAAACATGTATGCAATGGCTATGCATATTGGGCACTCCATAAACACTTGGAAACTATAGAGCACTTCTCAGTTCAATAAATGTCTCTCCAGTCTAATTCTCATTGTGTGCTTAGCTCTTGTATTGCTCAATTCAAGTTTATCTCACCAAAGTTCTCTTCAATGTTATTACTGTTATAAGATACTTAAGGCTTTTTAGTACCTTGCAGTATTTCTGGCCTCCTGGACCATTGTATGCATTTTATACCCCATTCTCACCTTCCAGCCTAAGCAAGAGTCTAGGTAACTCCTTGCATGATGACTTATTTCCAAGTGATGTGCATATTCTGCTTCCATTCCAAGAATTCCCTCCCTACTCTTCTCTGCCAATCATATTCCAGGTTCTCTGCCAATCACAGTCATGACTTCTTTCAAACCCCAGCCATACATGCCTTCTTGAAGCATTCCCAGACCAGCCCTCAAAGATTCCAATCACTAAGTCACTTGCAGCACTTTGCTGACCAGATATTTTATCCATATTCTCCTCTTGCTCCTCTGTGGTGCTTAAAGCATATGCCTTTCATGTTGGTTATATCTGTGGGACTGAGGCAAATTTTACTTTATTATTTTGTTAATGTTTCTGCTTAGACATTAGACTACAAGCTTCTTAAAAATTCAACCATATAGTTTTTTTTTTTCCCCTTTGTAGTTCCACAGAATGCCAAGAATACAGACCTTTCCTTTGAGAGGGGAAAAGTCCCTGCAACCTGGATAAAATCAATGACAGAGCCGAAGGACATACACTAGTGCTTTCATCCCCCAGTATGGTAATGTTATTCATTTGTAACACGGTTAGATTTTTTTTTTAGTATGTAAAATTAACATGGTATACATGTATATAAAATGTATACTCAGAGAAGTACCATCTCCCCAACATCACTACCCATCCTTCCTGCTCCATTTCTCCACATTCCCTATATGTAACACATTTTATTCATTTTGGGTTTATTCTTCCTGTGTTCTTTCTGGCAAAGTTAAGTAGATATTGTGTATACGTATGCTTTTTTCTTTCTCCTTTCTTACACAAAAGGCAGCATTATATACATTATATCTATACTCTTTTGCTCTTTGCATTTTTTCACTTAATAAAATATGCTGAAAGTCACTCCATATCAGACATAGAGATCTTTCTCCTTTGTTCCACAGCCATGTAGTATCCCACTGAGTGGATGTGTCATAGCTAATTCAGTCGGCTATGTGTGAAAACTTAGGTTGTTTCCAGTATTTTGCAATTATGAACAATGCTGCAATGAAGAACTTTGTGCATATGTATTTTCATATTGTTGGTGGTGTATCTTTGTATCTTGGGTGGTATATCTTTGGAGAGTCCAGATTCCTGGAATGGGGGTTGCTAGATCAAGAAATAAACACATATGTAATTTTGTTAGATATTGTCAACTTCCGCTCAAAAGGGTTGTATCATTTTTCATTCCAACTAGCAGTGAGTGTTTGTTTCCTCAGAGCTTTGTCAATAAAACATGTCAAACATTTAATTTTTTTTCCTATTCTGATAGGTGAGAAATAGTATCTCATTTTTAGATTTAATTTTTATTTCTCTTATTATGAGACATGTTGAACATCTTTTTATATATCTAAAGACTTTAAAAAAATTATTTGGACATAGAACTATCCTACAATCCAGTAATTGCACCACTGGATATTCACCCAAAATGTACAAAAACACGAATTCAAAGGGATACATGCACCCCTATTAATTACAGCATTATTTTACAATAACCAAGCTATGGAAACAGCCCAAGTGTCCATCAATAGATGAATGGAAAAGAAGATATTTTATATATACAATATATACATATAAGAAGATGTGGTATTATATATATATGTAATATATATACAATGGCCTATTATTCAGCCATAAAAAAGAATGAAATCTTGCCACTCACAACAACAAGGTTGGAGCTAGAGAGTAGAATGCTGAGAAAATTAGTCAGAGAAAGACAAATGCCATATGATCTCACTCATATTTGGAATTTAAGAAACAAAGCAAATGAACAAAGGAAAGAGAGAGAAACAAACCAAGAAACAGATTCCTAACTATAGAGAAATAACTGCTGGTTACCAAAGGGGAGGTGGGTGGGAATGGGTGAAATAGGTGATGGGGATTAAAAGGACACTTATCATGATAAAAAATAGAATAAATAAAATAATAATAAATGAAGCTACAGTATATTAAGGAGACATTACCTCACACACAACTTTAATTTTTTCCAGAATTACTGTGTATTTTTTTTTTGCCTTTCTTTTTTGTATTATAGTGGTTAAGTATTATTAAGAAAATTATTCTGAAATAAGACCACAATGCTGCACACCACCATTTTTTGTTTAATATATTTCAGGCAAAGTCCATCAATAAGATGAAATATAATCTTGAGTGTATTTATGGAAATCACAAAATCACATGTTGAACATTTAGAGAGGATGCAGGTGCATAATTGCTAAATATGATGAAAAAAATGAAATCTTATTAATGCTAATAAGTATTTAGAATATACACAAATGCTACATTTTAAAAAGTAATAATTTACATTTTTTCTCTAGAGACAATGTTGTATTTAAAACTATAAGCACAAAATGTTATGAAAGTAATGCTTTTTTATACAGTTCAACACTAAAATTACAGAAATGTGGAAAAAATATTTGGACATACATTTTGCCTATTTTTTATTTTATTTTATTTTTTTATTTATTTATTTTTTAAAGATTTTATTTATTTATTTGAGAGAGAGAGAGAGAGCATGAGGGGGGGAGGGTCAGAGGGAGAAGCAGACTTCCCGCCAAGCAGGGAGCCTGATGTGGGACTCGATCCCGGGACTCCAGGATCATGACCTGAGCTGAAGGCAGTCGCTTAACCAACTGAGCCACCCAGGTGCCCATTTTGCCTATTTTTTAAATAGTTTTTGGTTTTCCTTGTTTTCCTGTGTTTAAAAATTTCTTTGTACTTTGGGAATATTAGCTCTTTATTTGTGCTATACATAAGAATAATTTTCCTGGTTTGTAACTTGGCTTTTGAATGTGTAGCTTATGGTGTTTTTGAACATGCAAAGTTGTTGCTTTAAAATTTTATATGAACAAGATGATGATGATGATGATGATGATGATGATGATGATGATTACAGGAGTTCAAGTCACAGACCTAGATCAAATCCAAATTAGAAATTAATTTCCTCATGTTTTCTTCTAACTAGAATCTCATAAGATTTTTTTGTTTCTTATATCTTATACATTTGAAGTTTATTCTTGTATATATTTTAAGGTACACATTTCATCTTTTTTCAAATGTCTATCAATGATTAGAGCTTCCATTTTCATCATACACTAAAATTTTGTGTATATGTGGATCTGTTTCTGGATTATATTTTATTTCACTGGTTGGTCTGTCTACTTAGGCACCAGGTCTAAACTGGTATAATTTCAGAAACCTTAGAGTATATTTACAATTTGGGCAGGACGAATCCTTCATTATAGCTCATTTTTTATTTCCTAAAAATTTCCTGGTTGTTTTTCCCATCATTTTTATATAAACTTTGGTATCAATTTCTCTATAAAAATTTTGAATGTGATATTTTATTAGATTATGCTCAATGAATAAATTAACCAAGGGAGAAATGACATCTTTATGATACTGAGACATTCTAAGCAAAACAAAGGCTGTCTTTCCATTTGTTCAAGTATACTTTTGTGCCTTTAGGAAGGTTTTGAGTTCCTTCCATTGGATTTTGCACACTTATTAAACTTGTTTCTGAGTATTTTATTTTCTTTGTTCATATTTTATTTTAAGATTTTATTTATTTATTTGAGATAGAGCGAGAGAGAGAGAGAGAATGAACATGAGCGGGGGGAGGAGCAGAGGGAGAGGGAGAAGCAGACTCCCTGCTGCGCAGGGAGCCCAATGTGGGACTTGAACCCAGGATCCTGGGATCATGACCTGAGCTGAAGGCAGACACTTAACCAACCAAGTCACCCAGACACACTTCTTTGTTCATATTTTAAATGGAGTTTTCTCTATTATTATATTCTCTAATTGTTGTTGTTTGTGTATTTAAGAACTATTAATTTCTGAGTGTTAACTTTAAATTTTGGTATTTTACCTAAATTTAATAAAATGCTTTGCTGGAGTTAGCTTTATCAAAGATTAAGTTTTCCATGTATACTATTATATTACCTGCAAATAGTGATAGTTTTACTTCTTTGTTTCCACTTCTTATGTCTCTAATTGATTTATCTTGTCTAATTGCATTGGCTAAAATCTCCAGTACAATGTTAAATAAGGGGGAGATAATGAAAATTCTTGTTTTATTCCTAAAGTTAATGGATATGCCTCTAACATTGTCTCATAAAGAAAATACTGATCTTAAGACCAAACTAGGTATTTTTATCTTATTAAGGAAGTAGCCATCAATTCTTACATCCTAAATGCTTTTGTTAGGAATGGATGTTGAATTATTTTCAGAGGCTTTTTCAGCATTTGTGGCAATAATCATGATTTTTCTCTTTAGGTATATTAATGTAGCATATTATCCTAATGTATTTCCTAAAATTGAACAAAATGTTCATTCTTGCAATAAACCTTGGTTATATACATTATTTTTGTGTATGGTGTTGGATTTTGTTTACTACATTTTATAACAAGTCATCTTTGCCATCTTCTTATCTTCATCTTAGCTCACTCTTCAATTATTTTATTCAAACTCACCTTTATCTCATGTAGAGGAAGAATACATAACACATATGGCTTGGAAGTTCTTTTGGTGTTTAATTGAACTTCCTGCTTATGTTGATTCAAACCTCTTCTATTTTCATCAAGAGAGATAGAAAACAGCTGATTCAATTGACCCTGCCATCAAAATCAGAAGTAGTCATGGACACATCCTGGAGCATGTGTATTAAGACTATATTAAGCTCCCTTACCCACTTCCAATACAGCTGAGAGAACTAACCAGCACTCTTAAAATCTTGATTAAATCAGCTCTTAGTCTTCTCTATTGCTGGCCAAAACCTCCTCACTTCAGAGGGAAAAGTGGAAATTTCTGGGACCCTCAAGTTCAGAGTTATGGTATAAAAATATTCAAAGTCCAGACGTTTATTCAAAACCCCTGACTTCTTGATTCAGATTTCCAACCAAAAAAGCAAGTTCTTACAATGGAAGACAATAGACCATCCACTTGAAGTCTCAAGTCAGAAACTTTGGATTTTTTTTTTTCAATTTCTCCCTCTCCCTTCCCAGTGGTCTTCCCACCCTTCTGATCCAGCAGCTTATCCAATCCTATATCAGGTAATACTGATTCTACCACCAAAATAAATCTCCAAAATTCATTTCATTTCTCAATCTCCCTAGCCACCACCTAAGTCATTGTATTATTACCATACTACTAGATTCTTTGCTTTCTACTTTTATATTACATTTTTTTTAAAAAAATGTCTCTTGAGTGTTGTCTAGAGAATAGGCTGGGGAATAAATCACATTGTATCAATCTTTGAAGACTTGTGACTCTCTCTGCCTAGCACATCACTGCATCCCACATCCCCTGGTGTTCACATGACTAGCTCCTTCTCAACCATTAGGTCTCCATATTTAGTTTAAACGTCATCTTCTCTGAGAAGCCTTCACTTACCATTCTATATGAAAAAGTCTCGTTATACATTCTCTCTCTCTGAATTCCGCTCCTTTCTTTCATGGCACTTATATCAAGTTAAAGTTAACTAATTACTTTTGCCCTCTCCATTAAACTAAAAATCCAGGAGAACAGAGACCAGGTTATTTTTTTTTCACCTCTGACCACAGTATCCCAGTTCCACAGTGCATAGTAGGTAGTACATGTTAATAAATATGTATTAAATGAATGAATGATTCTCAGTAGGAAAAGAAGCATTAAATCATCTGACTTCTCCAAAGTTAGAATGTTGGTGCCAAGGGGGCACCTGGGTGGCTCAGTCAGTTAAGCATCTGCCTTCAGCTTAGGTCATGATCCCAGGGTCCTGGGACCTAGCCCTGCATCCGGGCTCCCTGCTCCATGGGAAGCCTGCTTCTCCCTCTCCCACTCCCCCTGCTTGTGTTCCCTCTCTTGCTGTGTCTCTCTCTGTCAAATAAATAAATAAAATCTTAAAAAAAAAAAAAAAGAATGTTGTTCCCAAGCGGGACATAGAGTTGGCAAAATTGTTTCTCCAAACTTGAAATTCCCAGGAAAGCTAAGAGCTGGTCAAAGTTTTGAGCACCCTTTCAGGTACTTCAGCGCAATCCTAGCATGAGCTTATTTTCTTATGTCTAGGAAGCTTGCAACACATTTCTGAGTTCCCAGACCCACAGCTCTCAAAAAATTCTTCCTGGGAATTTTTAAATCCAGTGCAAGTCAGTAGCTGCTCTGCTACATTTTTTTCTCTTTGAAAGAGTAGTTTTAATTTCTTAAAAAGAAGAAGAAGATACTAAAGGGCAGACCCTGGATTTGATTTGGAAGAAAAGCATTTGAAAATACAAAACACTGAGCTCAATGTGTGTGCATATGCGTATGTATGTGTGTTTACATGTATGCATGAACTCCTCCACCCCTCAATTCTCCCTGACAACCCCTTTCAATAAATGCATGTTGCCCCAACCAAAGATGATGCAGATAATTCTCTTCCTCACTCACTGTGTGACTTGGGCTCAGATAATTTTGGAGATTCCTTTTAAAGGAACATCTGGAGCCCTGGAGCTGGCCCATGAAGCTAACTTCTCTCCCTCTCTCTCATCTTCATCTTCCTTTGAAGAAGCTGTTCTGGTTTGAAACTTTCTAACCTAGAAATTCTGGCTCTGAGATATCTTACTCAGTTCTCTGGAGTGATTTACAAATAAACCCGCCAGGCAAACTGTCATTGCTGGGAATCCATGGTGGCTTCAGTCATCTTTTTATGGGGGATTTGGCATCCCCAGAAACAAAACTGGCCCTAAGGAAAACTTTTGTGGGACTGAATGTGACCTGAGAGTGGAGGTGGTTTCAGACAAGAGTCCTATGGTCATATGTTGTATGTATTGCTCTTCCAGTTCCCCAGGAACTAAGAAAAATCTAAAGGAATCCTGGGATGGAAGAGGGGAAGAGTATTAAATATTTTTCCACGGTTGTGAAAGCAATAATCTTGGGAAATAGAAGAATGTTCCTATAAATATAGATAGATATAGATAGATAGATAGATAGATAGATAGATAGATAGATAGATAGATAGATAGATGGTAGATGATAGATAGATAATAGATAGATGATAGAGAGATGAGAGATGATAGATAGATGAGAGATGATGATGAGAGATGATAGATAGAAGATAGATGATAGATAGATAGATAGATAGATAGATAGATAGATAGATAGATAGTAGATAGATAGATAGATAGATAGGTAGATAGATAGATAGATAGTAGATAGATAGATAGATAGATAGATAGATAGATAGATAGATAGTAGATGATAGATAGATAGGTGATAGATAGATGATAGATAGATATTCCCACAATAAAAAGAAAGTTCATACAATGTAGCAATGGGTAGGACTAGAAGCAGAGACCAACCTTCATGATGGTCATAGGTTTTTCACTACCTAAACCTGAAGAGCTTTGCCCTGAGGTCCTAAAACAATAAGCCATGATGGAGATGATAAACTGTCTCCCCATCTGAGCCCAGCATCCTTATCAAAAACATTGAGCCTCTGCTGGGTCTCCAGAGAATCCCATCCGAGTGCTGGGCAAGAAACACAGTGTGGCAGATTTGTATTAATGTCCCCAGTTGTCACCCTTCTCTTCTATGTATGCTCTTTCTCATGAAATTTTGAAAAATCCTCCCACAGTGGGTGGTACCTCATCCCACCCATGAGTTCAGCCATGTGACTTACTTGGCCAATAGAAATGATCCAATGCCAATTCCAAGCTGAGGCTTCAGGAAGCCGTGCATGTTTCCATTTGCTTTCTCATGCTTCCGCCATCACCCTGAGAAAGACATGCTTGGGCTAGTCCACTAGTCCTGGGAGGAGGATGAGAAACATGTGGAACCAAGTGATTCAGCCAGGCCCAGCATGGTCAGCCAAACTCCAGCCCCCTCACCCCCCAGATGTAGGAGTGAGCCCAGCCTGCATCAGCTGAACTCCACAGATGTGTGAGAAATAAATGTTTATTGTTGCAAGCCACTGAGAATTTGTGGTTGTTTGCTCCACATCAAAACTTAACTGATCACAGAGCTACAAATTAAAGCTCCTAAGAAGCACTATATTTGAATGACAATGCTTATAGTCTTATAGCATTCTGAGGTTGCCTAAATATTTTACCCAGTATATTTTATTGGGCTTTTATGATAATAAACCTGGGAAGTGGGTGGGAGAGGTCTTATTATTTCCATTTTACAACAAAGGATATGAAAGTGCAAAAAAGTGAAATCAATTTACTCACAGCAGCACAGCAAAAGATGAGTAGAAGCCCCATCCTTCCCATCATTAGCTCAGCATTCCTCTCCCCACTTACAGGAGAGATGGTGATCATACAGGTAGTGGGCATGATACAATCAGAAGAGCATACTGAAAAGAGATTTGGGATTAAAAACAAAAACCAAAAAACAAACAAAAACTTGGCTGTTTGTTTAATGGACTTGATTTCTCAAAATTGCTGGAAAATATGGGCCACAAGTAATGTTTCAGAAAGAATAGGATTATGGCACAGTAGAAGGCAGAAGAGACCAGAGTTCAAGAAGAGATCTGAGTTCAAGAAGCTTGCACAGACAGTATCCGTGTCATCCACGGGTGTTTGCAATATACCAGGAAATGTGCTAGAAGTCTCACATGTGTTATCTCCTCTATCTTCTGAAGAACACCATGAAGAAGATTGTCACATAACACAGTGTAACATAATATAATAAAATCCCCCCAAATTAAGCAAGCAACTTGCTAAAATTCATACTAGTAGCATTGGGTGTATGCCCAAGTGTGTGTGCTTCCTTTGTTGGATCCCCTGTCTTTGGTTGAGAGTGAGAGATGTGGGCATAAGAACCAACCCAAATATGCTGAGAAGAAGGAAGAAGTAGGAATGTTTCTTAGAGTTGAAGAGTGGCTTGAGGCTAGAAAAGTTTCTAACAATCATGAACTTCAAAGAGAACCTATTTTCTGCCCACATGTTGACTCTTGATTACACCGTTAGAAACTCCGTGGTTCATAGGCCCTCCTTCCCAGGCAGCTGATGCTGTATTGTGGCCCCCGAAGAGCAAAAAGCCCATAATTTAGCAGCATCCCCTTTCTCTTTCCTCACTGACTGTCAGCATGTTACAGCACGTGAGCAGCTTTTCTTTTGTGGTGATGTTATAATTGGAGACCACACAATATAATGGAAAGAGTACAGGCCTTTGATCTAATAGCCCTGGATTCAAAACCTAGCCTGACTTAATAGCTGTGTGTCCTTGAGTAAGTGATTTAACTTCTCTGAGCCTCCAGGGATAATAATAATGTCTATTTCACAGGTGTGGGGAACTAAAAGAGATTCCCATGTGAAATCCTTGGTTGGTACCTGCATCATTCAAGCATTCGATAAATGTTAATTCATCTCACAAACTACTTCTCTGAAGGCCTGACTGCCTTCCTAGAAGACTATGAAGGGGTTAGCAGAGGTGGCCAGAAGGTGGGCCAGGTTGTGGGGAACAGGCCACCATAGGTATCTCTAGACTGACTGTTCTGTCACATCTGCTGCTCTGCTCCTGACAGTAGCCCTCCACACTTTGGTGGCACTCTGGGTTGGAACAGGACCAATCCCTGGTTGGAAAATGGTGACTTTCAACTTCCTACAGGTGCCTCTGAGCCCTCGGGATCCTCTTCATGTAGGTCTAGGTGACATCTCTTTAAAGGTGAACTAGTTCGTTTCACCATTCACCAGTGGAAGGATGCCTGGGTCATTTCCAGTTGCTGGAGAGCTATGGAGGGGAAGGAAGTGGGAGTGGCTATCAAAGCCCAATGTGAGGGTCCCTGTGGGGAGGAAGATGTTCCGTGTCAGGACTATGCCAATGTCAATAATATCCTGGTTATGATACTGTACTATAGTTTCACAAGGTAACACCACTGGGGTAAACTGAGTAAAGGGTGAAAGGCTCTCTCTATATTAGTTCTTATTATTGTATGTGAATCTACATTAACTGAAATAAAAAATCAAATTTAAAATATAAAACAAACACACACTGTCAACAGGTGTGCTTTCCCACTCCCTCCTCCAAAGGCCCCGGTCCTCATTCATCTTCCTCTGACCCAGGTTGGAGACTGGGCCTCCAGGTCCTGTGTTTATTTATTGCAGAAACCAGACACTCAATTTCTGAAAAGTGGCCTCCCATCTCTGGAGAGTTTGGGGGGCAGGGGCTGCTGCTCTGTCCCCCAAATGATATCTGCAAAACTTGAAGACTGTTTGTAGTGAATGAGAAAACTGCCTTCTCTCTTCAAACATGCATGTCTGGGGATGCCTGGGTGGCTCAGTTGGTTAAGCGTCTGCCTTCGGCTCGGGTCATGATCCCAGTACCCTGGGATCGAGTCCCTCATCGGGCTCCTTGCTCAGCGGGGAGCCTGCTTCTGCCTCTGCCTGCAACTCCCCCTGCTTGTACTCTTGCTCACTCTCTCTCGCCCATGCTCTCTCTCTCTAACAAATAAATAAATAAAATCTTCAAACATGAATGTCTGAAAGGGGCATTCCGCAGCTACTTCCCGCTGCAGGAGATAGAGGGTGGGGCTTCTTGTATTTCCCACCCTGTTCCCAGAGGAACCTGCTGGCTCCTGATGGAGTTCATGGTCTTCCCATCCTGCCACCTATGTGGGAAGAAAGAAGGGACAGAAGTGGAGCACAGGGAAGAGGGGGAAAGACAGGAACACCCCGTCCCTGTCCCCACCTCACTCATGGTCCCCATCTGCCTTTCCAGAGAAGGGACAAACATGTGGCTTTGAGGGGCCCGATATCTGTGGAAACAATAGTCAGTGAGAAGTGGGGGTGGGGGGAGCCCGCACAGGTGGATGAAGGAACCTGGACTCTTCTGAGCCTGGATCCCACCATCAACTGACGCGCATGACGTGGTTATTATTCTCTGCAGGACCTTCACATTCCCCGGCCTGCATCTGACCGAAAACCAGAAGGGCTTCCCTCCTTCTCTCTGCTCAAGAGGCATGGAGAAAAGGGTTTATCTTTCCTTCAACCTACACAAGGGCCAAAGTGGGCTTCAAACACCTTTGTTAAATAATAACAATAGGGACCATGACAGAGGCTCTTGTTGAGCACCTCCTTTTGGGGGAGAGAGGAGGCATATTATCCACTCCTTTCACATCCACTTCTTATGTGATTCTCAAATCTTTGGCCTTGTCCTATGCAATCAGAGCCCACCTTTGCTTTCCAGCAGCGGCTCCCACTACCCTACCCACCCCGGCCCCCACTCTGCCATAGAGCACATCATGCCCTTTTGTTGGCTAGGTGCTGGTTTCTACCCATGTGTTTACTCTGCCTGGAATGTTCTCTCCCCAGCACCATGTTCTGGGTGAACTGGGTTCACCCAGTCACCACTAAGACTTCTTACCCTTGAGATCTAGCTCAAATCTCCCCAATCTGTGAAGATGTCAATATAAACCTCGCAGAGAGTTAGTTCCTACCTCCTCTGGGCCTCTCTAATCATGCTTCCTGCACAGGGCTAGGTGCATGGCATTTCACAGGGCTGTCTCTTTCTTTATCTACAGGGACTCTTGGATTCCCTAGCACCAAGCAGAGCGCCAGGCCTGTGGCAGGTGCTACGTTAACATTTGTGAGTGGTTGCATGAAACCAGGCTGTTCCTTTCCTGATAGCCTGACTGCAAGAGTTGCCCAGTGAAATAAGAACACAGCAGCTCATGGCATAGGTGAGGAGGAATGCATATTTTTAGACATTTGGAGAAAAGAGGGGAGAGTTCCAGGTAAGAAAAATAATACAAAATACAAGCAAATATATAAAAATCACAGGTTGTACATTTGGAAGATGGTCTAATTTTAGCCAGAAATCTCTTCAACTGGGAATTCCTTTCTTAATAAGAGAACCCCATTTTTAAATTTTAAATCAATTTTATGGGAGCATAACTTACATACAACTAAATGAACCCCTTTTAAGTGTACAAAGTGTCACTGATGAGTATATGCTTAGGTGTATATGTGTATGTGTAAACCTCCCACAATTTCCAACCAAGCCCTTTATTTAAACCCTCCTCTTCAGTCTGTTGGTGTGTTTCCTCTCCAGACCTATTCTGATGCAATCTCCATTACCAGAACATTCTCACAACAAACTTTATGGTCACTGGAAATTGCCCTGTACTCAAACAGCCATGTGAGAATGGGAAAACTAAAGAGATGGGGAAAAAATCTAGGCTACCAGTGTTAGTGGAGGGAGAGTGAAATGGGGCACAGAAGCTGGGGATTGAGAGATCTTGAGGATTAATGAAGAGAGGCAAAATGGTGCAATGACCAATGGCTGGAACATGAAGTCTCCAAGCCCTCCCTTCTGTTTTCACATACCCTGTCTCCCATTTCTGCTGATCACTGTTTTTAGAGAACAGGGTGTGGGCTTTCTTGAAGGCTGAGGAGACCAACCTCCTGGTCTCCTTGTCCCTAACATCAAAAGTCCATGTTTTGGGCCCAAGCTCCCCGGGTTCAAGCCCTCATCCACACAGGTTGGAAAGGGTTTGGTGTATAAATGAGCGGGATGCTCTCTGGGAACAGTGAATGGAAAAGATGGCTGGAGAGGATCCATCACTCAGAGGGCCTCAAATACAATAATGAAGATCTTGAGTGTTGGTGTGCCCCTGCTTAAGTTTCAATTTTAGTCCTGCTGCCCCTTGATGGTTGACCTTCAGCTCTTTACTTGGCCTTTCTGAACATCGGCAATCTCCCCTGTGAAAAGCCAATCATAATGTAACCGACTTCAGATGCTGTAAGCATTAATATAACCCATGTGTGGTACTTAGTGCAGTGCACCTCGTAAACACTCAAAGGACTTCAGCTCATATTCATGTTATTACTGCACTGTCAACATCATTGTCCACATCATAATCATTGAGATGACAGAGATAATTATAAGGATAAAGATAGGCCAGCTTCCTATAAACCTTACCTAAATTCCACACTCCCATTTACCCATTCTGTCAAATTGCAAGTTTCTTCATCTTATTCTGGCCCTGGGTGTCCAACACAGTGCAGCCACAACTTGTTCCAAGTCTTTGTTTCCTCTAGTATCTGAGGGAGTTTGGGACTGGAGGGTGGAGAGAGAGACAATGACTTTGCATTGCCTGGGGAGGACAGCAGAGAAGGAAGAAGCAAACAGGTATGAAAGGAAGAGTATAGGAGAAAACATTTTGTTAAATGTGGATGATGGGTATATATCTTTTTCTTTCCAGGGGCAAAAGCATATGTTCCCCTTGTGAAGATCTTCCACACACACCTGTAATGGCTCTTTATTTTATGAGTTTTCTACACCAAAGAAGTTGGACACAGGCCTTTGGCTCTTCAAGTTATAGCCCCCATACCAATGTCAGGACATTAGGGTGAATGAGTGAAGGAAAATTCCTGTCAGAGACCTTTTTGGAGGGGTGAAAATGCTTCTCATAGGCTGAGCCACTGACCTGCTCAGCCCTGGATTCACCTTGGCTTGCCCCCCTCACCACCCCCATCTGTACTTCTGCACATCTGTGCATCTGGGGAGCTCAGGAAAGAACTAAAGTGGGACAAGACGCCAGGAGAGTCCAGAAGAATGTAGACTTCTGGTGACCTTTCTCTCCTCTCCCAGTCTGGAAACAGTGACTCCCTCTGTATCCACAGCTTCCTCTGGATGTAAGGCAAGAAAACCCTGTCTCCCTGAAGATTCTTCTCTGAGAACATTCTCAGCAAAGTTCCAATATAATGGTAAGGAGAATTGACTTAGTACAGTGCTTCAGACTTTACAGAACTGCCAAGAAAATTAATAAACATAACGTGTTTGAAAGTACACATTATAGATGCCATTTTACACACCTAAAAACTGAGCCTTCATGGGGCAACAACAATGTGGCTGAGGTCACACAATGGGTAAGTGGCAGGATTGTGATTTGATCTTGTGTATCCCATCCCCCACCTCATGTTCTTTTCTCTTCATCACCTGCAGAGAAAGCCCCACCATGGCTCCTGCTCCCCGGCATGGCTGGGCTCTTATTTTTATATGCACTCCTTGGGCACTGACTACCTACAACCCCAAAGTTCTATTTATCTTTTCCCATAGGTTTCATCTCTTCATCTGGCTAATAAACCTCATGAAGAAAAAAGGTTCACTTAAATTCTTTTCTATCTCCAGCAGTCAAATCTATATCTGTGGGTTGTTAGTATTTTTGACCCATTCAGCAGGGATACAGAAGCCAAGACACTTCTTTCCGTGACATCCAAGAATGACATTCCAGCAGGTCAGCAAGAAGCTTGACTGGTCTGGAAAACTTGCTTTGGCACATGTATACAATGAAAGCCAAGGCAAAATCAGGCCAGGAGCCTAAACAAATGGAAAAGAAGCCCTTTGCCTCATAATTAGATTCCTTGTTACTAGTGTGTTCCTTGGAATGTGAAATTATAGCCACTTCTTTTTTCTTCTGTCCTCCTTATTCATCTTATGGACATTATTTTCCCTCCTTGTCCTCTCTTTGTCCTCCTTAGTCTCTCATATTTTTTCTCATGTCACTTCTGTATCATTGCTTCCTGCAAGCCATCACCATGCAAAACGGGGTGCATAAGTCACATGTGCTGAAAGTGCTCCCCTACCCCCTCTGAATCCACAGTGACTGAACACTTTAGAGAGAACATCAGAAACACTGGATTCCTGGCATTTTAATTCATTCATTCGAATGGATCTTGGTTTTTGTTGTCATTGTTGCTGCTTCTGTTTCTCATTTATGGTTTCAATCAATTATATCCCCTTAGCGCTGGAATTAATGAACTGTTTTTGAGACTATGAACTAGTGATTTTAGGGAAGATGAAAAACTAGACACCAAAGAAATTATGTTTATCAGAGTATTTATCATTCCACATGCAAAAATAATTATCAGTGTAAATTTTCACTCAATAAGCAAACTTCCTTCTAAGCTGAGTATAAGGGTCTGTGCTTGGCCATAGATGGTCAGCACTTCCTGGGTCCTGGCCCATGTGCCCTCAGGTAGAAGGAGCAGCAAGGATAATGATGTTAGGTGGGAACACCAAGGTGATCAACGATATTTGCACGGTTGAGGTTTAGAGGAATGGGACCCACACTATCTCCTCTCTTTTATCACTCTGATCAGAAAGCAGTGGAAGGAAGGCCAGGCAGCACAGGACAGCAGATCTCCATCACCACAGTCAAGTGGCAGGTGATGAGGTCTAGCGAGGCCAGCCAGAGAAGGGGCCAGGAGGGGCATGAGGCAGGAAGGACTGTGTGTGTCAGAAGGTCTACAGAACTCAGTTTGAGGGAGGTACATGCAGGACCCAGTGGACACAGCAACCTCAGTGCTCAATAATCTGGGAATAGGAGAGAACAAGTGAAGAGGAGGCACTAGGACTAATTGACAACATTTGCTAAAGCCAAAGGAGGATGGGAGCAAAAAGAAATATTTCCCTCCCATGATTAAGGGTCTTTGAATGATTGTGGAGAATGGGAGAAATGCCCAAAGAATCCAAAAAGAGATATATTTTTGTCAATCTTTAAAACAAAAATTGATTCTAGAAATCAAAATGTAGAAGCTTTACACTAACAATGTATATTTTGAATTTATTTTCCAGAAAGCAAACCAGCTCTTGATGAGCCTTTATAAAAATGATTGATGATTGCTGGGAGCCAGTAGCACTCTCTGAGAAAACCCAAGTCAGATCAATACATGTGTTTTAGCAAATTACAGGTGGATACAAGAACGCCATCAATATGGGATAATGAATTTTATCACAACTTAACCTAGATTCATTGATACACATATACCTATAGGTAATTTATCTGTGCATGTACCTATGTTTTTCATTATGTTGTACTGGATACAATGAAGATAAATAGACTGAATAATCAAATCCTTAGGTATGCTTTTATATGCCCATAAAGAACAGTTAGTATTTGACTCTATGTTTCAGTTCCCTTAGGAAGGGAGGACTATCTGAACTCAGAGATATATCCCATTTTATTGAATGATAGAAACTCAATTCCAAATTGATGTAGTTGGCTACAAGGACACATATATTGGACATGTTCCTACCAAGCACGAATATTATGTCTCAGTTGAGAAGCAAAGATTCATTTATGGAAAAGCAATATGTCCAGATGAAAACTCATTGACTTAGGGCACCTGGGTGGCTCAGTTGGTTAAGCGGCTGCCTTCAGCTGGGGTCATGATATCAGGGTCCTGGAATCGAGCCCCACGTGGGGCTCCCCGCTGAGCAGAGTCTGCTTCTCCCTCTCCTCCCTGCTTGTGCTCTCTCTCGCTATCTCTCTCTCTCAAATAAATAAATAAAATCTTTAAAAAAAAGAAAAGAAAAAAAACCCAACTCATTGACTTATTCCAGGCATAGCTGGGGGTTTGGGAGGGGGTTACCAAGACTGTTCAATGGCAGCTTTCATTTCCCACAAACACAAAAATGACAACTGACAAACACCAAGAAATCCTGAAAGGCCTAAGCCAAGATTTGAAAATTATTGTGCTGAAGTGATCACCTCCCAGCTTCACAGGCTAAAATCCTGGATGGTGCTATTTAATGGCTCTCAATCCTGTGACTGGGACAGAATATCAAATCATGACATAACTAATCTGCTCTGGTCTGATGCACAGTGTCTCTTGCTCCTTCTCACTTCCTTTTCAAAATATAATAAATAAAATGTAGTATATGTAACTTATATCAAATGCCTTGAGTCAGGATTTCCTCATTCTATGCTTGAAGGATTTTCGATATTATTCCAGAAGGTAACATTGATTAGGTAAGATGAAGGACTTGAATTCTTAAAAAAAAAAAAAAAAAAAAAGGTTTCCACTGGTTTATATGAAAACAACTCAGGGCTTTCTTAGCTATAAGCTAAATATGAGCCCAAAACATGATTTGGCTTCGGGGAAGTAAATCCAGTCCCTGGTGGCACTAGTAAAAGTGTGATTATATCTTGGAGAGAAGTGATAGGTTTAGCACTGTTTAGATCCCGTCTGTTGTTAAGTTAGAGGCACACAGCACAGAGGAGGGCATTAACAAACCTCATCATATCCATACGGGGGGGGCCAGTCTTGTGGCGAGAGCCACAGAAAGAAATTGAAGAATACAGAATTTTTAAGATGATGGCTGATGGCATCTTCAAATATTTCAAGGGCAATAAAAATTGGATAAAAATAATAATTAGATCTACCAAAAATGAGACTTGCTGCCATGTCTCATCTCAAAAATGAGACAGGAGTTCCTGTCACTGGCAAGTACTTGACAGATAAGAGTTTCTAAAACATAACCCATGTCCATTATTTCAGGCATTATGATATATAACAACAGCCATAGCCAATGCGAACTTTGTCCTAGGCACTCTTCAAGCATTAACCCACTTAATCCTCATGACATCCCATAGTCCCATTTTACAGACAAGGAATGTGAGTCGTAGAGATGTTAATAACTTGCCCTAAGTCATGTGCCTACTCGGTGGAGGAGCTGGGTTTCAAACTTTTCTCTCTCTTTATGTCTAATTTTGGGGAATCATTTTAAGGAATAGCTTTATTTTCTCTAATTTTCAGAGGAAAGACTTGAAGCTAGTGTCGTGGATTCTCAGACTAGATGAGCATTAGAGCATGGAGGGACCATATAGCCTGGTTAGTTTGAAGAAGATGTAACCAAATATAGGGAAAGAAATTGACCCACAGACAGTCCTAAAATCACCCATCTAGTTAATTTTTGAGCCAGGATAAGAACCCAAATATTTAAACCCCCAATGCAGTGGTCTTCCATTGCATTCTGACTCACATGGTGAAGAATATGAGGCAGAGTACCCCCATGAAACAGAGGGAGCCAGGCTGACTGTGTCTCTCCCATGGGCCAACACATGGGCATTCAGAGTAAGACAGTGTGTTAGGAAACATGACAACCTCGTGGAATGGAACATGTGTTGCTGCCTAGGGGACAGTGGAGGAGACAGGCCAAAAGGCAGGAAATGAACCCCGTCTTCATTTGCATTCCACTGGGCTTGAGTATATGCTGCATGGGGAAGCCAAAGTACAGTATGTTGGACTGATGGAACCTAGATATAGGCAGAAGGAGGACAGAGCTATGGAGAAGAGGAGGACTGAATTCTGACCACATTACATCCCATGTGACAATTTACTTCTAGAGCCCCAACATCTTTGGTACCGCCCCAGCATCATTTGTATGTTCCAGAGATGAAGGGTGATCCCAGATACCCCCCAGAGCAGAATGAGAATTCTCCTCACACTGTCCACCTGCCATCTGTTGAAAGGGACATTGATTGTTCTGCCTGCCACATCCCCTCTCCTGAGAACAGCAGCCTAGTTTCCTTTAGGTGAGCCTTCATGCGATTTGGGAAAAGTTACTCTTAACCCTGGTTTTAGGGTCGGATACTTTGATGAGTCTGGGCTAATAAAAAGAACTTACTCTACTGGCCACTAATTATTTCAGAAGAGGCCCCATGAGCCAGGGTGGGCCCCTGAGAGCCCTCCCCAGGACTTTGGCTGGAACACATTCTCTTTCTGCTTAGGGCTTTCTAAACTTTAGGGTGATGTTGCTGGAAGGCACCCTTGCCTTCTCTTGAATCAAGTCTGCCGAGAATGGAGCCAACACAGGGGAAAACAAGGCAGAGAGAGAGAAAGAATGTTGAGAAACTACAGGCATCTGTGCCCAAAACCAGTCGCATTACTGGACTTTCCAGTTCTAATGGCCATTAAATATCCTATATTATCCAAACTAGTTTGAGTTGGGTATCTATCACTTGCAACCCAATGAATCCAGACAATTTTTATTTTCCACTCTTAAGTCCTAGAGGAGGAGGGAATGGATCAGAGGATGGAGGCCTCCCCAGGAGAGCCTTAGCTCCTTCCAACACTTCCAAACCTCACCATCAAATGTGTCAGAGCTTCCTTCATCCTGATAATATCAGGACTTGAGAAAGTCTTCCAAATCATCTTTCTGAGTTTACATGAGTGTGCAACTAAACTTACTCACACAGATGGGCCTCTTTTCTATTTTTGTTTTAATTAAGGCATTTCCAAAAATATGTATATTTATAAGATCAGCAGAGCTGAGCACTATGAAGTGTGTTTGAATATGGTGGTTTTATGTCAACCTTATAGCCAAGGAGCTTATGCAGAGAAAAATAATAAAAGTATAAGACGTTATGCAAAGTAGACACAATTCCTCTGGATTTTCACATACAATGTTGGGTTAGGCAGGGTGTGAGCATGAGAAAGACAAATGGAACATTCTCTGGTTTGGTGTTAACTTGGGAAGAGTTTTGAACTCTCCTAAGGGAAGGGAGGGACACTGACAAATGGGAGGGTAGAGGCAAGTGGGTGACATATGCACAGAGCAGGCTAAGTCGTATGCATTTTCTGCTAGAAACTTGGTGGTCTAGAGTCCTTTCACCACCACCCCCCGATTCCCATATCCCTAGTTTCCTGTTCCCTTCAGCAGGGAGGTTACATCACACAAACCGGACTCAGGAGTGATATGGACACACTTGAGCATGTTAAGCATAAAATTTACAGTCTCTGAAAAAGGGTAGATGTTCTCAGGGAAGGAAACAGCAGGGTGGCCAATTGACACTAACCAAGTCATCCGAGAAGTCTCTGCTGACTCTTTGCCCTAACAGCATTGGGGTTTTCCTGGAGCCCCTCAGAACATGTGTGGCGTGAGCAGGGTGTGTTGAATTTCATTTATTTCCTTAATTAAAGCAAATTCTAACCTCAAAAGAACACAGGGTACACCCTCAGTGGTTCAGACAAGATGAACCCGGATGACTTGAAGTTCTTTTTCCATGACCAGATGTCATTCTGAGCCCTCCTTGAGAAGGAACAGTTCAGGAAGGCCTGTCATGCTGCACAGTTAGCATGTGGCCCTAAATAGGACTTTGACTTCAGTCACAGCAGTGGCTGGCATCCTGCTCTGTAAAGAGGGTGGCTGACCCCATGAGCCAACAGAATGGTTTCCCTCCCATTGCTGGATGTTGTGCACCCACTGAAATGACTTGGTCCCCACACTGCCCACCCAGAAGAAAAACAACTTCATCTGCATCAGGAAAAAATAACCTAAACCACAACCAGACTCCCTGGGCCATCTGCCCATGCAGTGATAAACATCTGGCCACCATGGAAAAGTCCTCTCCATCCCCAAGATGATGTCTTACTTACCTCCTCTGTGTATCCTGCTCTAGATCCTAGAATTTCTAAGGTTTATAAATGTTTATAAAGGAAACCCAGTCAACTAAGTGGTCTCAACTAAATTTCCAATGGAATATAGGACATCTTCCATAATTTAACTAAATTCTTCAGTTTGTACCTAAATGTTTGGCATTAGGTATATCAATGATAATTCATTTTACTCCTACCCAATTTCATCATAACTTCTACCCACCCTAACAACCATACATAATTTAAGCTGGATTGACACAGTATAATTGTGCTGTTCAAATTTTCTGATGAGAAGTTTTCTCTGATGATGTCAACTATGGACTAGATTAAATGGGTGTGGAAACTGGAAGGAATAGGATAGTTTATTTAGTAAACAGTGTAAGAAATAATTGATTATACAGAGAAAAGGAATGTAGCTTTTTACTGCACACCAGACACCAAAATACATCACTATAGATTCAAAAGAAAAATAGGTAATGATAATTTTTTTGAAGATTTATTTATTTATTTATTTTAGAGAAGATAGAGAGAGTGCAAGCAGGGGGAGGAGCAGAGGGAAAAGGACAGAGAGAATCTCAAGCAGACTCCTCGTTGAGCACAGATCAGTTTTGCTCAATAGAAACATAATATGAGCCACATTTATAATTTTCAATATCCTAATAGCCACAAAAAAGTAAAAAGAAATAGGCAAAATTAATTTTAATAACATATCTTATTTCACTCGATATATCCAAAATATTATCATTTCAGCAAGTAACCAATAGATTATTAATCAAATATTTTACATTTCTTTTTCCTACTAATCTTCAAAATCTGATATGTATTTTATACTCAGATTATATCTCAATTCAAAAGCTAAAATCTTTTTAGAAATACTTGAGTTATATGTAGAACTCCATAAAACTTACAGCTGAAACATGAGCAAGTTGTTTCAAATATACATAAAATTTCTCCAATAACTGAAATGCATGTCAGTTTTTTAATTAAAATTTAAATTAAAAATTCATTCCTCGGTTTCATTCACCACATTTCAAGTACTCAGTAGCTACATGTGACTAGTGCTATCATTTTGGACAGTCTTAGACAGAGTCCTGTGATTTCTGAATCATTTGACCGCCTGCCTCCATCCTGAGGAGACTATTCAGTTCTGTAGCCCAAAGCACCAGCATATTCTAGGACAAAGACGTTAGTGCTTAGGGAAAGGTCTGAAGAGTAAGAAAGAACGATCAGTTGCTTTGTGGTGGGGTTAGGGATGGGTACTACTTAAAAAAAAAGAGATGAAGGTTGCACAGCCTGGGAAGGGAGAAGTAAAAGATCAGCCATCTCTCTGCTTCCAGAGAAAGCTATAAAAAAATAGATACAAAAGTCCCAAAGTGCCATCCCTCTGTGACTAACCCATCATTTATCTGTAGGCAATATACATCAACTTGATATGTCCCTACTTCTAAGAAATTATAGTCTAAGAAAATGTGATTTCTGAAAAGAAAAGTGTTTTTTAAAACTGTAAAATTTTTCCAGGGGACGCTTGGGTGGCACAGCCAGTTAAGCCTCTGACTCTTGGTTTCGGCTCAAGTCATGATCTCAGGGTCGTGGAATTGAGCCCCATATTGGGCTCCACACTCAGTGCAGTGTCTGCTGGAGATTCTCTCTCCCTCTCCCTTTGCCCCTCCTGCTCATGCTCTGTCTCTCTCCCTCTCTCGCTCTCTCTCAAATAAGAAATAAATAAATCTTAAAAAATAAAATAAAACTATAAAAGGACTTTGCAATGTGATCATCTACATGGTTTCTTTTAATACCCAGCCTCCCTCTTATATTTAGACTGTGATTAGATTAATGGGAAAAAAATATTGACATTCAACTCTTAAAGAACATACCTACTACAGAAAGCAAAGAACACCTGTTGTTGACCTTATCTTTTGAATCTTAATTTCAAAAGTTGTTTTCATAGTTAAGACTCTAGAATGGTCCCTACCAATGCTCTTGGGTTTAAGACTTTGGAGATGTGGGTGATTGCTTAAACACATCCTGCTTTGATCTCACTGTCTGGACAATTACCCCAATTCTCTACTCTAGGCTCATTTCAACATTAGCAAGTATATATTCTGCCAGAGAAATAATATCACTTATCAAATGTTGACATCGTGTCATTTTGACTTAAGTCTTCTATGTGTACTGAAACTTTCCAATCTTGTAGAATTTGTGGTTTGATATTTTAAAAGTCTATTATTTGCACATTCCCTTTACATTCATCCACATCTAGACTGCCTATTGAGATAAACCTCAGAAGGTCTAGGACCAGATTAGTCTGGCTCATTTAGAACCCTTGGCAGTCTGCTCCATGCCAGTGGTTCTTTAAGAAAGGCTTTTCAATAGAATGGGAGAGTGAGAGGGAATACACCAAAAAGAAAGGTTGGCATAGTAGAACCTTATTTGTTAAATAAAAAAAGTTGAAAAAGGAACCAGAAGAATGGTAGATGATTCAGAGGACAATGTTTGGGGAAGGAAGGTGGACAGAAGCTGCCTAATTTATTTTATGTCTTCTATTGTCTTCAAGTCAATGCTTTCCATCCCAGATTAGTCCAAGCACAGCAGCAAAACCAGGAGTGGTGGACAAGGAAGACAGTCAAGTACGAAATAGGATGAGAATGAACTCACCTGCTTCCCTCCTTAGAAGACTATTCAGTTCTCTCGCCCAAAGCACCAGCTTATTCTGACATATGTTGCTTGAGTAAGTATTAAGAAGCAAGTGATTGAGGAAGTAAGTTGTCAAATGACTTCCAGACATGGATATTGTGTATCTTCATGATCCCCACAATGTAACCTGGAAAAGCTATATGTTCTCATAGGTGCTTGGGGACTCTTCTAAATTCATACAAGGTAGTAGGTTAATGGTGCAGCAGGTGGGGATAAAATGCAGCAGGTGCCAAGAGCAGGGGACCCATACTCCAAATCCCACTGCCCACTGATGTGCCGTGCCTCTCCCCACCTCACAAGCCTTTACCTGGCCTCCCTTCATTGACCCCAGGGGAAGAATGAAATGATCAAACTGGGGTTGGGGCAGCACTTACTTGAGATAGTTGCTAATTGGGGTAGAGGTGGAGGGAGAATGGAAAGTAAGTTACTAGCTGTCTTCCAATCTATATAGGGTTTCCAGAAGGAGAATGTTGCATTGTTGGCTATCAATGCAGGCAGCTATACAAGAAATGTTATTCATTATAACAAGGAGAAAGAAGGATTAGATGGGCAATTTGGAGAAAAGAAAGATGATTTACCTGGGAGTGAAAAGAGCCATATTTAGTGCTGGCCATGCTGACAGCTCTGTGGACTTCAGCAAGTCACTTCCTCTCTTGACTTCAATAGCCTATAATATAACAATATAATCACTATACTACATGTTTTAAAAGCATGGGATTTTATCTTAATCGCAGGAATCAAACTGAGTGTTGTTGGAGTGGGGGGTGGGGTGGGAGGGATGGGGTGACTGGGTGATAGACACTGGGGAGGGTATGTGCTCTGGTAAGCGCTGTGAATTGTGCAAGACTGTTGAATCTCAGCTCTGTACCTCTGAAACAAATAATGCAATATATGTTAAGAAAAAAAAAAAAGAAGAAGAAGAAGAGGGTAGCGGGAGGGGAAGAGTGAAGCAGGGGAAATCGGAGGGGTAGACGAACCATGAGAGACGGTGGACTCTGAAAAACAAACGGGGTTCTAGAGGGGAGGGGGTGGGAGGATGGGTTAGCCTGGTGGTGGGTATTGAGGAGGGCACGTTCTGCATGGAGCACTGGGTGTTGTGCACAAACAATGAATCATGGAACACTTCATCTAAAACTAATGATGTAATGTAAGGGGATTAACATAAGAATAAAAAAAAAGAAAAAAGAAAAAAGAAAAAAGAAAAATAAAATAAAATAAAATAAAAAATAAAAGCATGGGATTTTAGAGGTATTTATTTGACTTATCAAACCTTAACATAGGACTTAAAATTGAAAGGCATTGTTCTAGGCATTCTGTAAATATATTTTTTTTCATTATGTTCAGTTAGCCAACATATAGTACATCATAAGTCCTTGTTGTAGTGTTCAAAGATTCATTAGTTGCATATAACACCCAGTGCTCATCCCAACACGTACCCTCCTTAATATCCATCACCCGGTCACCCCATACCCCCACCCACTCCCTTCTGTAAGCCTCAGTTTGTTTCCCAGAGTCCAGAGTCTCTCATGGCTTTTCCCCCTCTCTGATTTCTTCCCATTCAGTATTCTCTTCCTTCCCCTCTGCTCTATTCCTTATGTTCTACATATGAATGAAACCATATGATAATTGTCTTTCTCTGATTGACTTATTTCCCTTAGCATAATCCCCTCCAGTTCCGTCCATGCCGATGCAAATGGTGGGTATTCATCCTTTCGGATGGCTGAGTAATATTCCATTGTATATATGTACCACATCTTTTTTATCCATTCATCTGTTCAAGGGCATCTCAGATCTTTCCATGGTTTGACTATTGCAGATATTGCTGCTATGAACATTGGGGTGCATGTGCCCCTTCTTTTTACTACAACTGTATCTTTGGGGTAAATATCTAGTAGTGCAATCACTGGATCATAGGGTAGTTCTACTTTTAACATCTTGAGGAACTTCCATACTGTTTTCCAGAGTGGCTGCACCAGCTTGCATTCCCACCAATAGTGCAAGAAGGTTCCCCTTCTCCACAACCTTGTTAAAATGTCTATGCTTCCCAGAGCAATTTACCATTTCAATGCAATCCCTATCAAAATACTATTGACATTTTTCACAGAGCTGGAAAAAACAATCCTAAAATTTGTATGGAACCAGAAGAGACCCCAAATAGCCAGGGGAATGTTGAAAAAGAAAACTAAAGCTGGGGGCATCACAATGCTTGACTTCATGTTGTATTACAAAGCCATAGTCATCAAAACATTATGTTATTGGCACAAAAACAGATACACAGATCAATGGAACAAAATAAAGACCCCAGGAATGGACCCTCAACTCTATGGTCAACTAATCTTTGGCAAAACAGGAAAGAACATCCATTGGAAAAAAGACAGTCTCTTCAATAAATGGTGCTGGGAAAACTGGACAGCCAGCCATATGCAGAAGAATGAAACTAGGCCATTCTCTTATACCATACACAAAGATAAATTCAAAGTGGATGAAAGACCTCGATGTGAGACAGGAATCCATCAAAATTCTAGAGGAGAACATAAGTAGTAACCTCTTTGACATTGGACACAGCAACTTCTTTCAAGACACATCTCTAAAGGCAAGGGAAACAAAAGCAAAAATGAACTTTTGGGACTTCATCAAGATAAAAAGCTTTTGCACAACAAAGGAAACAGTCAATAAAACTAAGAGGCAATCCATGGAATGGGAGAAGATATTTGCAAATAACATTACAGATAAAGAGCTGATATCCAAAATCTATAAAGAACTTACCAAACTCAACACCCAAAAAACAAATAATCCAGTCAAGAAATGGGCAGAAGACATGAACAGACACTTCTCCAAAGAAGACTTACAAATGGCTAACAGACACATGAAAAAATGTTCAACATCACTAGCCAACTGGGAAATACAATTCAAAAGCACATTGAGATACTAACTTACACCAGTTAGAATGGCCAAAATTAACAAGAAAGGAAACAAGTGTTGGCAAGGTTGTGGAGAAGGAGGAACCCTCCTGCCTTGTTGGTGGGAAGACATTCTGTAAATATTAACTCAGTTAATTCTCAAAATAACACTTTGGGGTAGATAGTGTTAGTATCCCCATTTTACAGATGAAGAAGCTGAAGCACAGAGAGGTTTAGAACCTTGCCCCAGATCACTCAGCTTGTTAAGTGGCAGAACCTGGATTCAAATTCAAATTCAGTGTGGCTCCAGGACCATGCTTTTGCAAGTGTACCACAATTCTTGCTTCTCCAGAGAAAGCAAGCTTGCTCAGGGTATACAGGTCTGTTGAGGTTTCCATGAAGTCCCAGCTCAGGAGCTACTGCTGAGTGCCAAGTGCTCAAAGCACAGAAGAGCTGTGTTTGGCTGCTTCTGCAGGCAGAGTTCAAGGGACAGTGTATAGAGTGTCTCAAAGTCCTCCATGATTCAACTCCACTGAAATCATCTGCAGTCTCTTAAAATGCAGATTCCTGGGTGTAGCCCAGACTTACTGAATCGTGCTGTCTGAGGGGTGGGGCTTAGCACTTTTTATTGAGATGGATCCCCAGGGACTTGGATGCATACTTGAGTGTGAGAACCACTGTTCTGGTGTCTGAGAGGAGAGCAGTCATCACCTGAAGCCTTACTTCTCCCCAAAAAGCTCCCTGAGAAAACAGTTGAGTCTTGAACCTGACTGTGCCACTGGACAAATGAGTAGAAAAGGCAGCACACAACCAGGTTGGGGCCCCAGAGAGGCCTGTGGTCCAGATGGGCACTGAAGCTTGGGGGACACTGGGCACTCCCCCTCCCCCCTGCCTTGGCCTGGAAGGAACCACTCACAAGTGGAGGGCCACCCAGGTAATTCATACAGGCTGTAAAGCAAAGGGAACTCAGGTGATGAAAGTTATTGTGAACTCTACAGTAGCTGGCTGGGTGTGCTGGACTCAAAATCCCAACCAAGAAGTGACAACAGGCAGACCCCACATCAAAAGGGTCCCCTGTCCAGGCGAGAATGGCGCTCCTACTTCCCCAGGTTTTTAAGTCTTCCCTGGAGTGACTGGTTGACACTTACTGAAGAAAGCAGGAGTGGGAAGAGTCTGATTGAAATTTGACCTGCTGGGGATCATTTTTTAATAGCCTGACTCTCCATCTCGTGCTGTGAGGATGAGGGGGCTTCATGCCACAGGGCAGTGAAGAGAGAGAAGCCCCCAGTGCTAATTCCACTTGAGCCATTGAGTGTAGGCTGCCAGCGAGTCGCTTCAGCCTTCTAGGCACCTGGTTTCCTGTATGTATAATGAAAGTGCTGGAGACCTTCTCTCGAAATCTCTTTAGTCTACAACACCATCTGGGTCTTAGCAGCGTGAGCCTCCAGCAGGAATAAAACACCCATCCAGCACAGGAGGAATTCAATTCAACAGATATTTCCTGGGTTTTTACCCTGGTAAAGCAGACCCACACTCCCCCTCAAGATCCTCAGAGGTACAGGTCAAGAACATGGCACAAAACCTTCAAATGTTGCCCTTCAGGGTAAAATTACTGCCAGAACTTTGGGAGGAGGGGGGCACCCCTAATGGCAAAGACCTCTATTCTTACTGGGGTTGAAGTGAGGTCAGGCACAAGAGTGACAGGTACTGTCACTCTAGAAGGAATGTTCTGTGGGATCCCGTCCTCCGCGCACAGCACCTACAGACAACAGGTCACCTGTGTGAGTTTCCAAGGCACCTGAGCACAGCGTGGGAAGCTGTAGAGTGTGTGTCCAGCCTTGAGAAACAGAAAGCGAAACCTTGTTGAGTCCTTGCCAGCTTCCTATCCACACCCAGCAGAGGTTGAGGGGAAATGGGCTGCACAAATGAGGAAAAGCATTCACACAGGGAAGTGGCAGCCCAAGAAGGAAACACACCCTTGACTCCAGCTTCACGTCCACAATGTCTGGGCCAGGAAGCTAATACATTCATCCCCCAGAAAGGACCTCCCTCTTCCAAGCCTGCTTGTCTGCCCCCAGGCCTCACTTACCAGAGGCCAGGCCTCTGGCCCTGGGGCTTCAAGGGAAGAGGGAAAGAAGTGCCTGCTCTGGGTCATCAAGACACAGGATGCTGTCTCTGGGTAATTACTCCAATTCTCTCCTCCTTGAGATGTTTCTCCAACCGCAGGTTGCGATAGCACCAGAGAAACAATTTCATCTGTCAGGTATTTATGTTGTCAAATGTTGACTGGGCCCTTCCTTTGTTCACGAGACCTTCCTTTATTGGAGGGTAACATTGGACATGAAAGCATTGTCTGAACTTCTCCAGATTTTCCTCCCACCTCTTTAAAGCCCCCCCTCCCTGCCCCACTTCACTCCCTTTTCTCTTACCCGGGGCCAGGATCCCTCCCTGTGGGGTGATTTTGTGCCACTTCTTTCCCCCACGTGTGGTGAGGGTAATTCTGCAAAGACTCCAACTTCCCAGCCCATTTTCCTGAAACAATGACAAATCACTGGACACCCCCGGTGCACCCATTCCCCTCCCCACCTCAAGCTTGGGCTAACTCCTGAGGAGTCTGTGGTGTGGTATGCCTTACAGGATGGTCCCCATCTTGCAGCAGATGACAGAAAAGACAGACCACAGGTGGGAAGGCATGTTCTTGCAGAGCTCTGTTGGGGTCATGGAGAGGCCCCCTGTTCTTTAGAGGACTGAGGCTGTGAAATCCTTTCTTAAATGTGGACGAAGAGCAGTTGGGGGACAGGGGAATGAGGGGAAAGGTAGATGGACAGGGTGGAAAATGATCAATGAAAGGAAAGAAGAAGAAGCATTTTCAAAAATATACTCATCAAGAAAAACAGAGGGGTGGACCCTTCTGTCCATTTCAGTCCCTGGAAAAGGAGAGTGTGGAATTTCATATGCCTGTGCCCTGGGAACTCTGTCTTCAGCACAGCAGAGAGTTACTCAACTGGCTACTGCACACAGCCAAACTGTACTCTTGAAGCCAAAATCAGTCAATCCAACAATCAATATAAATCATATTGTTCCATAACAGCTGGACTTAGAACTGAATCCCCAGGGTATTCGTTACAAGCCTGGAAAGCATTTTGCATCTGGGTAGGCACCATCATCAACTTGTTACATTTACTCTTGGCCTCTGATCATAGCCAAAAATTCCTCCAGGTCAGTCAACTATATACACAGCTGGACCACCACAGACAGCAACCATTCTTTACCCATGGAAGCCCATGAGCGTATCTGACTCCCCAGAAATTGTGGTTGACCCAGGAAAAGGGTTTGGAGACATACATCAGCTTGAAAAAAGCTCAAAATTTTGGGCCAGGTCATGAATATGCCTTATATACATTGTGTAGATCCCTGTGAAACAACCCTGAATGGAAGAAAGGAACCACTTTTAAAAAATGAAATTAATCAATAAGACCCAAGGAGCAAAACCAAGAGATGCCTAAGTGAGAAGGTGTGGGAACAGACAAATGTCTAAAGACAGAAGAAAAAGTCCCTCACCCAGGCAAGTGTGGCTGCTACCTAGAAGTGAAAATCCAGATGAAATGCCCTCCGAAGGCCCCTTTCTGTCCTGGGGTTTTAGCTTTCTGATTAATTTTCCAGAAGAGAGTCTATAGGAACAGGATAAGTGGGAAGTGTTCATGAGGAGGGGTGGTAGAGAAAATAAAAAGGAAAAAAAGCAATAAAACATTTCCTTATCCGACAAGAAGCATGTGTATTGGGGTGTGGTTGGGAAGGAGAGAACCTGTCATCTGAGTGTTGAGCAAAGGTTCAAGGTCATTTCTGAATTCATCCAAACAACCTCTCCCGGCACTTGTTGGCACATGGCAGATCTGGGATTTGGGGTTTTGGCAAAGACAAGCACATCAGGAATTCAGAAAGAAAGAAAAAAAAAAAAAAACCTTTCCAGTTTCTGAGAGAGAGATGAAAAAGGCTGAACTTCTTGGGGTGGCTGCCAAGGGCGAGGCTGATGAAGAACGGAGAAAGGAGGAGACCTAGCAGCCTGTGAAAAGCAAGAAGGTCACCAAAGCTCAGGAGGCGTGAGGGCTGGAACAGTCCAGAGCTTCACTGGACACTGAGAAGAACAGTCTTACCCACAGCAGTGTTTGTGGGCCTGGGCTGGAATCGGGCTGTCAGAACAGCCACTGGAGTGGGGGAGCAGCAACTTTCAGGTTCATGAGTGACCCCGTGAGCCGATCAGACAACAGGTCCCCCAGGCTGAAGAACCCCAATTGGAACTTTGATAGAAAAACAGTCCCAGCAGGCTGTCCTGGGCCCCGGACAGCTTTAACATGGTTCACCACTACCCCAAACCTTCTGGGAACTTCACCTGTGAGGAAAGGAGAGGAATCCTCATTTTGAAAGGCAGCATGAAGTGATTTTCAGACTTACTTGAATGGTACCACTATTTTGTTGTTGTTGTTGTTTCTGTTTTTATGTTTTTAAGCAAAACCCCAATTCATAAGACAGGTCAAAGGAAATCTTGAAGCAGAGCCTGAAGCACAGAGAACCAGCCCATTCCCCTTGTCCTCCACCCAACATTTACACACTCTCGTGGGCCCCAAGGTACTGGCAGGCTCCTGGGGCATTCTGGACACAGTCCAAAGATGGTTGAGGTAGGGAAATATCATGGTACAATTAAACCAGCCTGGATTTACCGCTTAATTTCTTATATGACCTCACCTAACTACTTGACGTTTCATACATTAGTTTCATACATTAGTTTCCCCTTCTTGTGGGAATTAAACATTTTACAAATATGGCTTATGTGGGATGCTCATAATAGCCCAAGGTCCCCTTCATGTAAATGATCTTATTATCGGCAAAGCCCTAGTAACTCTGCTTTCAGGTGGCTTAGAGTCAATGCAAATACTTACTCCTCTTAACTTCAAATCAGCATAGAAAGCAATTGTCCTGAATAGCTCTGTGTTTGTGCTACAGAGTCTGAAGCTCCATCCCAGGACACTAACCCATAGTATAAAAACCAGTCAAAAGCCCAGACAAATGAATCAAACCCAAAGTGATCTATGGATTCAATATCCTCACAGTCAAAACTAAAGCAGGCTTTTTTGTAGAAACTGACAAGTTGATTCTAAATTTCATATGTAAATACAAAGGACTTAGAAGAGTCAAAACAACTTAGCAAAAAACAAACAAGCAAAAAACAAAGCTGGAAGACTTCTACCTTATTTTAAGCTTTATTATAAATCCACAATAATAAAGGGAACAAAGCATTGGTGCCTAGATAGACAAGTAGATCAATGGGATATTGAGTCCAGAAACAGATCCCACATTCATGGTCAGATGGTTTTTGACAAACATTTAAAGATAATTCGGCATAAGAATGACATCTGTCTGTGAATTTGTTGTGGAATAGATGGAGTTCTGCCTAAATACAAGAAATTCAAAAGTCTCATATTTACTGCACAGCTTAGTCATTTGATCTACATGGACCTCAATTCCACTTTCTCTGTAATGAAGAACCAACCATATTTAGGGTCTACTGATACCTTGATGACATTCTTCAAGGAAATGTGCTCCTGAATTGAAATATCCTACAGGACAATGATGCTGCTCTGTTTCATTTATACATTATTCCACTGCCTTCCGGATGTGTGTTCTGAGCTGCTCTTCTGATCAAGAACTAGGAAGTGAACCGACTTATCCACACCTTGTTCCTGCATCCCCACGGAGACCATGATACTGTGCCATATGCATCACAAGACATCTGGCCAGGACTTAGTGCATGGGCTGTGACCACAGAACAGAGCAAAGCTGAATGACCACACACAGGGTCAGAGCCTCTGACCACAGCCCCTTAGCTCAGCCTGCAAACCAACCCCACTAAATGAAAGCTTCCTTTCCACCTTATGCACATCAAACGTGTTCCAAAGGAAGCTTCTCACCATTTACTCCCAAGCTGCTGCTGTGGAAAGAATCCTTCACTTCTTGCATAGCCCCTTGCTTAAAGAGGGCAGCCAACCTAACCACAGCCTGCTGGATTGCTAATAGTGACTTTGTACTTCAGGGTAGAAGACAGCTGTGATGATGACAGAAACTCCATCAAGCACCAAGGTCAAGTAGAAGCCAAATGACCCAGGAGAGAAAGTGATTGGTGTCGAGTTTGATTGGTCTTCTCTGCCACCTTGCTATCTGTATCCTGTGTCTCCTTAGCTTTTCCTTAAAGACTAATGAATAATCCATAAACATTTCCAACATTAGCTGCCCCTGGTTCTTCACCACATCCCTGGCTGCTTGCCCTATGTCCAGGTGTGAGAGGACTTTTGTGCTCTGGGGGTCCCTGCCTGGCAGTAAAGAATGTGGGCTGAGAACAACTGCCTGTGTTCATATCCAGTCTCTCCCACTGGCTGGGCAACCCTAAGCAGCTCACTTGATGTCTGTTAGCTTCATTTTCCTTCTTCATAATAGTGCCTGCCTCCTAGGGTCATTGTGAGGGATAAATGAGATAGTAAGAGAAAGCCCTCAGCACAGTGTTGGACACATAGTTAGTACTCAAATATTAGCTGGTATCATTATTAACATCATTATCACCGTTGTGGTTGTTGTGATGATAATGATGATGGGAATGAATTTATGGTGATGAAACTGGCTGCTCCTCAAAATGGAATTGTTGGTGTAGGAGAGATCCTGGGGAGAGGCTCCTGACAAGGGGCCAGACTGGCCTGCATCCAAAACAAAATGTGAAGCACTAAAAACTTTTCTATGTAATGAAGGCCAGCGGGAAGCTGATCTGAAAAAGCAGCTGTATGTTATGTGATCACAAAGGAGGGGCAGTAAAGATATGTGACAATATCCAGAATACTTAAATCCAGAAGGTGAACATTTATAGCTGGGCAAAGGTATGGGAGGGTAGAGATTCAGCATCTAGGGAATCATGAGAGACTGAGAACCCCTGGAAATGGTAATAAATGGGAAGTTCAAGGGGAAGAGAGTGTAGGCTCTGAGTTTCCGAAGTGGTCAGTCCAGGAAGACAGGGTTGAGGAAAATATGATGGGAGAGCCAAAGGCAGAAAAAAGGTAGAGGGCATAACCAACCCAACGTTGTGCCTTCTTAACCCATCTTTGCTGTTGAGGGCAAGGAAAGAGTTAATATATCCAAGATTTCCTAGGACTGAACCCAGAAGTATACCAGGTGCATCCTAGGCAATAGCCCAAAATAGTACTGGCTCAACTGAGAGCCAAAAAAGTGGATTCTGAGACAAATTAAAAGAATAAACATTTATCCAAAATCCAAAATTGGTGAAGGTGTAGGGTCTTGGAAAAGAGATCAACCTAGGCCTAACAAAGGAAGAAAGACTGATGAAAACATAGAGAAGTCAGGCAGTTTAGAAAGTGTGCTTCTGAAGCTCAGCAGCATGGATGAGGGGCTTCACTTTCATCAGAGGATCAATAAGAAAATAAGAATTTGGATGTTATTTCACAACTGTATGTATTTATTCCCCCAAATTTCCCAAACCTCAATAATCAGTTGATAATCAGTTTTAGCTGAGCATGACGAGTGAGTGTGTGTATATGTGTGTGTGTGTGTGTGTGTGTGTGTGTAAGAGAGAGAGAGAGAGATACTGATTATATCTTGCAAACAAGCTGTGGAATGGGAATGCTACCAGAGGGGTTAGAAAATATCACAGTAGAAGATTACTTCCCTTTGTTACTTCCATGGTTCTGCCTGAAAGATTTAGCCCTGAATGTAGAATAAAATGAAGAACCACCTGCTATGCTGGGTGATACAGTACCTCTGTTTTGTTGCACATTATGCAGTGATTGCCCTGGTAACTTTTCAGAGGAATCAAAATTTGGTTTGAAGACCAATCATTGTCTTCTCTAGAAATCATAGCAATGGGTGCTCTAGCCTCATATTTGTACGATACTTCCTGAAAATAGGAAAATGAGGAAATGACCTTGGTAAGGCTCTCCCAGCCCTCTATCTTATGGCCATGAAGTAATCCATCTGCCTTGGAGGTTCCTCAACCCTCAAATTTTTATTTGAGCTGCAATTAAATATGATGAGTAGTGTATATTTGTGGTCTTCACACACACACACACACACACACAAAAGATTTCATTGCAAATCCAAAAGAAAGGGCTTTATGAAACATCCATGCATTATGTCCTACCCTCTACCAGTCTGACTCCATTAACATTGATCGATAAGAGCAGATGATAGGTTACCCTCTAGGGAATGCTTCCTGGATGCACAGAGCCTTTCCCTTGTTGCATCCCATGGCACAAGACTGACATTATCCCTCCCTCCCATGATCTCTCTGACATTGTACAATAGGACATTATGTCCTACTTTCCTCTATTTCCCTCAGGTACCTCCTCCATCTTTAGGTTGGCAAACAAGTATGATTTGGTGGATGGAGACCTGGCTACCATCAAAGAATTATGTGGTGTTACTCTGTGGTTAATTCTGTTCTTTCTCTAAAGTGCCACATGGCCTCAAATGGGTAAATCTATTTTTTTTCTTCTCCTGGCTCTTTTTCTTCACCACATTCTCCCTCCACCTTCTATCATATGAGCATCACAGCCAAGAACTAGCAAAAAAGTTAAGAAATTGTACCAAGAGGGGCACCTGGGTGGCTCAGATGGTTATGCCTCTGCCTTAGGCTCAGGTCATGATCTCAGGGTCCTGGGATCAAGCACCATGTCTGGCTCCCTGCTTAGTAGGGAGTCTGCTTCTCCCTCTCCCTCTCCCCTCAGCTTGTACTCTCTTTCTCTCTCTCTCTCTCAAATTAATAAATAAAATATTTTTTAAAAAGAAAAGAAATTGTACCAAGAGTCAGAGCTGCCCTTAGAAATCTGTCCAGAGAGGCATGTGTGGGGCAGGGCAGCCTCTTCATCATCATCCATTTATAATGATGTTTTCTATACAGATGGACCAAGTGTAAGGACCTCTTATGGCTCTCCATGGCTGGGGATACTGATTAAGGAGTGAGGTAAAGATAGACAAAAAGCCGACATTATACAGGAAGGACAATCCTGGGAATTAAAAATGTAAGGAAGGGGAAAAGAAGGAAATGAGAAGAAAGGAAAGAGGAGAAGCAAAGAAAAGGAAAATCAATTCAAAAGTGAAACATGATATCGTCCATGGAAAGCTTACCATTCGCTCTTTCCAACATTCACTAAACAGGCATGTTCAGTGCTACTATGGACTAGGTGCTCCACTGGACACTTTGGGGCACATTATTCTATTTAATTCTCATAACAACCCCATGAGCTACCACAATTCACCTTCTATAAATGATTCAACTATGACCCAGAAAGTTTGAGAAGTGAGCCCTGTTTGCACAGGTACCTCCTGTGCAACGGAGCAGGTTGAACTCAGATCTTCATGGATTTGCGACCTTGACTTTTGTGTCACGGAGCTTCCATGCCAAACATTTTGAATATGTCAGGATAATGGATGGTGGCAAATACAAATTTTTGGAATCATCAGTTCTATCTGACCAATTCTGTCTCTTCTTGACACAAACAGGGGACTCTTGGGCCCCTCATGACTAGATCAGCCTCAGATCCTAACTACTGTAAGAACCTTTTGTGTCCTTCCTTTCTCTTCCCACTTTTCCACACTCCTCAAATCAGAACTCACTTCCATTATTCTCCAACTACATCCCTAAGCCCAGCCTTGTTTCCCTGAGTATGTGGAGAAGAAGGCTCTACCTCCTAATGCCTGCCATGTCACCAAAGAATTCAGAACACACTGCAATAAAAGGGAAGGAAGTCCTGTTGGGTGTGTCTGCCATGCCAAGCACTGTCTACAGCACTTGACGTAGGTCATCTCTTTGAACCTCACATTATAAGGTAAATAGCAGTATATCCATTTTGCAGATGAGGAAATTGAGACATTAAATACATTTGTTAAAGTCGCACAGTTAGGAGGTAGTGGAGTTCAGACAAGAATCCAGGTGGTCTGATTCTAACTCATTTCCTTCACCATAAAACCGACTGGTCCCCGCAAAAGTAACTGTGAAGATATTCCGGGGGGAGAGGGTGCGAGACAACTCCTGAGCTCAGTGAGGGCTAAATTTCATCATTGTTAGGAGAGGCAGCAGGCAGCAAGCCATCATCCAAGGACAAGAAGGCTCAGAGAAGCCTCATTATGACCCACTACAATGACCTCTGCAAAATGTGCTCTGTGCATCTCCCTCAATGATCCAACAGGTCCTAAAGCACAGAGTAACCCCAGCCTTTCTATATATGTCAAGCCAATTTGCCTCAAAGGTTGGAGAAAAACCTATGTGAAAAGAACAACTGTGATTGACCTTTCAGAGAGTGGAAACTATGGAGAGAGTAAAAGAGAAAGAAGGAAAGAAAGAAAGAGAAAGGGTGTGTGTATTTTCCTTGAGGCTGGGAAGGGACCCAAAGAGCCTGGAGATGTAATGGGATACGGTGCAGATTACAAAAGTTTTGCTACAGCTGTAATAGCCTTTCACAAAGGCATGGCCCTCCAGAGGGCCATATTTCATCTCAGCTTTCCCCACCACATAACACAGAGGGTGAGGAGTTGGAAGGCAAGATTGGAAACTCATGCCGGATCTGAGCGAGCCCTGACGTCCCTGTGACACTCCCATCAAACCAAAATGAACTGGACACAAACGCTCTTATTCTAGCAGGCATTGGATCTCCTCCCTGTCATCTGTTTATTTATTTATTTTTTCTTCACACTCTCCTTTCTGGAATTGCATTGCCTAGCAACCTGCTGTCTTATTCTAAACAGTCGTGCAACAATTGTATGCACGCACTTGGAGACACTGGATAATATTTGAGTGTCTCTGATGGCCTTGCTAGGACCAATAGATCATTTACTTGGAAGACTTAGTTCCTAGAATTTGTGTTAGTCAGAGTTGCATCTCAGGCAGTCCCCGTGACTATCTTAGTCCCTCGAGAGACAGAAGGAGTGCATGTCTCTGTCTAATGGTAGGCGGGTAGAGACAGCCCCAGAGGGATTCATGAGAGGAAGGCAGGCACCAGCCTTGATCTGGTGGAGAAGATCATGAGCTCCCTCATGCAGATAAGTTACCTGTCAGCTACCTGCAGAGAATGCTCTGAAGGCTTTCCATTCACTTCAGACAAAGAAGAAGAAAAGTCACTGGAGTCATTTTCCAGTTCAAAGGGATGGGGGATAGCCTTGCTTCCTCTCTGTTCTGCCATGCCACTGTACCCCTCCTCAAAGGGTTACCCCCCACCAAAGTCCAGTCGAGAGACTGGTGCCCTCACAAGAGCTACTACAATAACATGGTTATGTCAACTGGGAAGAGGCGCATGACAGGGATTCACATCCCAAAAGACCCAGCTGCCCAGCCTCTAGGAAACTGATAAATTATTTTAATCCTCTTATTAAAAAAGAAAGCACAGGTACAGAAAACCACACAAAGCAAATGTATAACCTAATGGGTTACTACAAAGTACGCTGTATTGTGGCCAATACTGAGGTAAGAAATAGATCCTCTCCACGTGTCCCATCTCAGTCTTAACCCTCCTCCCATGCCTGAAAGTTACCACTCTCCTGGCTTTTATAGTAATCGCTTCTTTGCATCTTTTTATCCTGTTAGCACCAGGTTAGCATTCCCAGATACCATGGTTTGATCTTAACCCTTTTATAAAAGGTGATGAGTCTGACAGATGAATGGATAAAGAAAATGTGGTATATATATATACAATGAAATATTATTCGGCCATCAAAAAGAATGAAATCTTGCCATTTGCAACGATGTGGATGGAACTAGAGGGTATTATGCTAAGCAAAATAAGTCAATCACAGAAAGACAAATACCATATGATTTCACTCATATGGTGGAATTTTAAAAACAAAACAGAAGAACATAGGGGAAGGGAAGGAAAAATAAAATAAGATAAAAACAGAGAGGAAGACAAACCATACGA
Source organism: Mirounga leonina (assembly GCF_011800145.1). Taxonomy (NCBI): domain Eukaryota; kingdom Metazoa; phylum Chordata; class Mammalia; order Carnivora; family Phocidae; genus Mirounga; species Mirounga leonina. The sequence goes on from NW_023270377.1 coordinate 19,803,321, forward strand.
GACTCTTAACTCTAGGGAACAAACTGAGGGTTGCTGGAGGGGAGGTGGGTTGGGGGATGGGGTAATTGGGTGATGGGCAATAAAGAGGGCACTTGATGGAATGAGCACTGGGTATTGCATGCAACTGATGAATCACTAAACTCTACCTCTGAAACTAATAATACACTATATGTTAATTAAATTGAATTTAAATAAAAAATGTTTAAAAATATGATGAGTCTTTTTCATCTCTTCTGTGGTTTCCCCTTTACCCTTTTCATTTCCTTACAACTCATCTGCTGAAGAATCTGGAGTTTTCAAGCTGAGGGTTTGAAAATGGGCAATTAAAAAAAATGACAGACAGGGGCACCTGGGTGGCTCAGTCAGTTAAGTGTCTGACTCTTGATTTTGGCTCAGGTCATGATCTCAGGGTCATGAGATCGAGCCCCACATCGGGCTCTGCACTCAGCACAGAGTTTGCTTCTCTCTCTCCCTCTCCTTCTGCCCCTCTACCCGCACCCTCTCTTTTTCTCTCTCTCAAATAAATAAATAAAATCTAAAAACAGAAAATAAAAATGACAGACAAATAAATTAAACGGCTGGGTTTCTCCTTTGACTTTCCTCGGAGTTCATTTTCCAGGACATGCTGGGGTCGGGAAGAGGAGAATAGTATGAGTGGGGTGGGTATTAGTAGGGCCAGGGGACATTTCTTAAGTATGTGACAGTGTTTTCCAAGCTCCAGAGCCCCCTCCTCCCCTGCCACTCTGCTGGCAGGGCTGCACTAACAGGTGTGGCTGGGGGTCCCTGGCCCAGCCCCCATCTCAAATGGTCAGGGATCTTCAGCTTCAGCTTGGAGTGGTAGATGGGAATGCTGCAATCTGAAGTGAAAAGCCCAAAGGCTTTACTCCTGTCAGGAGCAGGGCTGACAAGACAAAGGCAGCCTAGTAACCAGAGAAGCCAGTGGGGAGTCAGAGCACCTGCCTGCCCTTCCGGCTTCCATCGATGGTTTGCTGGGCCCCTAAAGCCTTCCTTCCCCACTCTGGGCCTCAGTTTCTCCCCTTGGCAGCATGCAGATGTGAGCATCCATCTTATGGAAGCATGTGGTCACGCATGTTTGCAAAGCCCCAGCTTCCCTGGGGAGGGAAGACACCTGTGTAAATAGAGCAGCGAGGCGCCATGTGCTTGTTGGCTGCCTTCTAAGGGAGGCACCGGTCCCAGACTGCAGCCCCGATGCTGCGGGGGGAACAATGCAGGCTCTGTTTGCCCAGCTGCAGCTCTCACCTTCCCCTCTGCTTCCCCATTCTCCGTCCCCACCCACTTTCTCTGCGGGGGGGCCCAGGCTAGAGGCTGGGTTCCTATCAGAAAGCACTGAGGCACTTTCGGAAGCTCTCGTTTGTCTAAAATTCAGTTTGATGATAAAAAAAATTCAAAACCACAAAGTGGGAATTTTTTTGAATCTCCAGGATCGCTCACCACCATGTGTGCTTACATGGAGGAGAGAGCCAAGAGAAGACACTGGTCCACCGGATGCTAAGCCAGCCCTGTCTTTCCCTGTGGTGCTCAGGAAGAAGGCATAGCACTTTCTCCCTACTGCACACTCACCAAGTAGCTCACATTGATGGAGAGGAGTCCTTCAAGCTCATCTTAACTTGCATACATTCTGGCTTGTGTCCTCAGCAAAGAGGAAGAGAGACATAACTGCCCCTCATTGGATTCATCAAGCTGCAGCTTGGGAAGAATGAAGAATGAACTGGGAATCCATGTTTCCTTAAGACGGCTCAGAACTGCTTGACTTTCAAACTGTTATCTGGCTGGGACATTTTTTTGCTCAATGTGATCCTAAACTCAGACCAACACAACATATTCATTCAGCTCTGAAGATCAGCTTTTCTTTAGCATTGGAGCAGACCACTGTTTCTGCTGAAACACTTGAAGTAACTGGACTGCAAAATGTTACCTTTCTAAGGAATTTCCAAGAATAATTTTGATACACTGTCAGGTCTAAGTGATTTGGCCTAAATACTTCTCCCTCACCAGCTGACTCTTGGCTGGGTTTGCTTAGACCTATTTACTTGGTTAAAGCTCAGGGAGTTCTTAGGTGAATTATCATTACCTGTTGACGAGGTGGGCTGGACACAGCTGGCAAGTCGATAATAGCTAGCAAGTATCTTCTGCTTGGTGTTAATGTGAAATACACTTGATCTGAGTGAAGAGAGAGAGGGAGGTCCAGAGTTTTGGAGTCATGAAGGAGGGTGGGTCTGTGGATCCCTGGAAAGGAGAAGATGGGGTGTTGAAAAAGGGAGAGCATATCCTAGCAGAAAAATACGACCTTCAAAATTTTGTTCTTATCATTGCTGACTCTAAGTCAGCCATGCCTCCTGGAGAATCCCACCAGCTCTATTCTAGGTAGTATGGGGCAGTCTGCTATTTTCTGAAGAACTCCACCAGTACTAGTCCAGACAATATGGGGCAGTCTGCCATTTTCTGGAGAACTCCACCAGCTGTAGTCTAGACAGTGTGGAAACATCCATCATTCTCTAGGGGCCTGAGGGAGACAGGAAGACCCCCTGGCCTGAGTGTTGTCCTTTGGAAAACTTAAAAGATAGGAGAATCAATGTTCCCCATTCTAGCAACATGGGCCTGAAAGCCAAGGGTTTAATAGACCAGATTATGAGAATTTTTCAGAATTTACACAGCAGGACTTTGAGGAATCCAACACTGTGAGCTTCAGACTTAACTAAATATCAGTCCCCAGTAGCTCTCCACTCCATTCCAATCCTCTACTCCTGCTCATCTGGCCTCATTCTGTTCTCTGATTGTCTTTCTTTACAGTTTTTTCCCACATTTTACTGGATTATCTTCTCTGCCCTTTTACCACATGCAGCTCAAGGCCATCTTCCTGGGTTTTGATGGTTCTTTCCATTTTCACTCCTACTTTTTCTGCTGTTGGTCTTGGATGAGCTCCGTGCTCGAGTTTCAGGAACTTCCTGGCATTTCCCACTGCTGCCTCTGAGGTGTGGTTTTTCCCTCCATGTCCTCTACTCTCTTTAAATTCCCAATCTCTCATCTTTAACCCTATCTGCATGAACTGAGGAGTCCATTTAGACTCCCAAGGAGTGAGTGGGGTGAGGGCCTGAGAAAAGCCGAGGTTCCCTCAGCTAGCAAACCAGCAGATCAGCCAAGAGAAGCAATAGAAAGAAGCAATTTGAAGAAAAAAGATTTTTTTTTTAATTTTTAGAACAAAAATTTAAAGAAAAACAACTGACAGAAGAATTATAATTAAGAGGGAAAAGAGAGAGTAAGGAGGAGAGAGGCAGAAAGCTAAAGGATATAAGAATGTATATACCAAGCAAGTCAAAATTCTCTTTAAAAGGAAAATGGGAGGGCATCTTGGCTCTTTCCACAGTTTGGCTATTGTGGACATTGCTGCTATGAACATTGGGGTACATATGGCCCTTCTTTTCATTACATCTCTGTCTTTGGTAAATATCCAGTAGTGCAATTGTTGGGTCATAGGGTAGCTCTACTTTTAATTTTTTGAGGAACCTGTGGAAAGAGCCGAGATGCCCTTCAACAGATGAATGGATAAAGAAGATGTGGTCCTACTCTGCTCAAGAATGTTTGGATCAACCAGGAAATCAAAGAAGAACTTAAACGATTCATGGAAACCAATGAGAATGAGGCAACCCACAGAATGGGAGAAGATATTTGCAAATGATACTACAGATAAAGGGCTGGTATCCAAGATCTATAAAGAACTTCTCAAACTGAACACCCAAAAAACAAATAATTAAGTCAAAAAATGGGCAGAAGACATGAAAAGACACTTCTCTGAAGAAGACATACAAATGGCTAACAGACACATGAAAAAAATGTTCATCATCATTAACCATCAGGGAAACTCAAATCAAAACCACACTGAGATACCACCTTACACCAGTTAGAATGGCAAAAATGGACAGGGCAAGAAACAACAAATGTTGGAGAGGTTGTGGAGAAAGGGGAACCCTCTTACACTGTTGGTGGGAACGCAAATTGGTACAGCCAGTTTGGAAAACAGTGTGGAGGTTCCTCAAAAAATTAAAAATAGAGCTACCCTATGACCCAGCAATTGCACTCTTGGGTATTTACCCCAAAGACACAGATGTAGTGAAAAGAAGGGCCATATGCACCCCAATGTTCATAGCTGCAATGTCCACAATAGCCAAACTGTGGAAAGAGCCAAGATGCCCTTCAACAGATGAATGGATAAAGAACATGTGGTCCATATATACAATGGAATATTACTCAGCCATCAGAAAAGATGAATACCCAACTTTTACATCAACATGGATGGGACTGGAGGAGATTATGCTAAGTGAAATAAGTCAAGCAGAGAAAGTCAATTATCATATGGTTTCACTTATTTGTGGAACATAAGGAATAGCATGGAGGACATGAGGAGAAGGAAGGGAAAAATGAAGAAGGGGATTCGGAGGGGGAGATGAACCATGAGAGACTATGGACTCTGAGAAACAAACTGAGGGTTGTAGAGGGGAGGAGAGTGGGGGGATGGGTTAGACTGGTGATGGGTATTAATGAGGGCACGTACTGCATGGAGCACTGGGTGTTACATGCATACAGTGAATCATGGAATACTACATCAAAAATTAATGATGGTACTGTATGGTAACTAACATAACATAACATTAAAATAAAAAAATAAAATAAAATAAAATAAAATAATAAAATAAAATAAAATGGAATAAAATAATAAAATAAAGAGAATAGGAGGGGAAGTCATTGGTCTGAGCTTGAGAGTTTACCTTCAAAGGTAGAATTCAGAATAGATGTCCCTGTACTATCCTGGGTTTACACAGGTCAGACAGGGTTTTCATTTGATCAATGGAATTTGAATTTTAGACTTTCTCCTCTCCACTAAGGACGTGTGTTGTGAATACCCTGTGGAGTCTCTATTTGCCCAGGGTCTATTGCAAGAGGGCTTAAACCTTGTACTTTGTATTTCTGGAAGATCTGCCAGTGTGAAGAGCTTAAACAGAGAGACTTCAAGGCCACCAAGCTTCCCATTTGCCTAAGGACTCTGCTAATCTGGAGAATGGGTGTAATATTCTGAGGTTAAGAGAGCAAAGCAAATTGTTTTTCTCTAGCCCCCCATTCTTCCCTGACAAGGGTACATTTAGGGTTTTATCAGATTAAATAGTGTCCCCCCCTCCCAAAAATCTGGGCCCACCCAGAACCTGTGAATGTGGCCTTATTTGGAAATAGGATCTTTGTAGATGTAATTGTTAAGATGAGGTCATATTGGATTAGGGTGGGCCTTACATCCAATATGACTGGTGTCCTTATAAGAGAAAAATTTGTAGAAAAAAGACACAGACACATAAAGGAAAAGGCCATGAGAAGGCAGGGGCCGAGACTGGAGTACTGGATCTACAAGCCAAGAAACACCAAGGATGCCGGCAAGCTCCAGAAGCTGGAGGAGAGAAGGAAGGATCCTCTGATACCCCATTCAGAGAGCACATAGCCCTGTCAACCACTTGATTTCAGACTTCCAGCCTCCAGAACTGTGAGAGAATAAATATCTGTTGTCTTAAGCCACCTCGTCTGCGGGGCTTTGTTATGGCAGGCCTAGAAATGAATACAGGGTTAGCCATATGAAGGCCCACAAAAGAGCGTTAAGACTTGCCTGGCCTTTGTCTGAGGACATCTTTCTGGCTGCCCCCTAGGTCAAGGCCCCTGAGACCCCCAAGCCATCATTCTGCCCTAAGTGACCCCCTGACCACTTCTTCCCACTGTCTTGCCTTTCATTAAACAGGCACTCGTGGGGGGGGTTGCGGGCTAGTGTGTCTGTTGCCTTTTAGTGCCACATTTTATTTCTGTTTCACATAAATATAGAAGCCCACTTGGAGGGAAGCCTGCCTTGGCAAGGAGGCTTTGGCAGTTCTGCCAGCTTTGCATATCTCTCAAATGAGTTATGAGTGGATGGGGACCAGGAACTGGGCCTCGCTGCCTCTCCCTTGAGCCCCATCATCCTCCCAAGACAGTGGCCCAGTAATTCCCCCAAACTCCCTTTCTCTTACAGGAATAGAACAGCCACTCAGCCACTGCATGGGGAGAAAGAAGAGGGTATCACACACAACCCCCTAAGCTCCCTGCTCCTCACAAAATACTTCTTAAAGTGGAGAGCGTTTTCAAGCTGCTGTTCTTTGCACATAAACAGATTGTGAAGAAAATCTCCTGGCACAGCCTGGGTTAGGGCTGCTGGTTCATGACTTGAGAAGAGGCACATGCCAGACATGTGCTGGGAAATTTGACCAGGAGGCTGTAGAGACTCTGCAGGTGAGAGCAGGGGAGCGTCCTAGGCAGACCCCTGAGCCAGGGGAGTAGGTCTGACCAATGGAGACATAGGACAGAGCCTTGAGATTTTAGTGGAGTATGTTTCTTCCCCCTACCCTGACCCCTGTGATTTCACTCTCCCAAGCACCCAGAAAATTGCTTCTCCTATGAGCAATAAACAGGGCTGGAAATTACTAGCACTGTTTCTGTGTTCCAGGCACAGAATTCTAGAATAGCAGGGGCTGGAAAGAACCTGAGGATCCCTGAAGACAAGTTGTCTCCAAACTGCAGTGCAGGCACTTGAGGAATTGAGCAAGACAATCAGTTAGGGTGTGGGAAGAAAATGTTGAACATCCCAGCTATGTTTATTTTGTTCTTAAAAAATAAAAAAGAACTTTATTAATAGCTAACACAAGGTTGACTGAAATGAAGATACACAATTTATCAATATGTATAAATTAGGTATGAGTCTCTTACAATTAGTTTTGGTTATGTACTGTGATCAGTAAAAAATATAGAGTCTACCCTTCTGGTCCAGAGGCTTTCAAAATATGTGCTGGGGGTGAGGAGGGGTGGTGTAAAAAGAGACGGTGTCTTGAGTATGTGAGGGGTCTACTTAATCCTCTCTGGCCTCATTAGGCAATTCAGCTCTGCTTCTATATGCTCTGCGTTCTGAACTTTTGCATTATGAAATGTTTGATAAAAGAGTTTTACTAAAAAAAAAAAAGTTGAACAAAATAACTGAACTGTTTCAGCTCCTTTATTTTTCAGATGGGAAATCTAAGGCCTAGAGGGAAAGTGATTGCCTTGGGTAACAGAAGTCATAAAGGCCAAGGCCAAGGTTACAACTGCCTTTCTTGACTTAGTTCATTATGTTTTCCAAATGAGCTATGTCTGCTCCAGACCATGCACCCTGTTTGGGTGAGCCCACATTAAAAAGCCAAGCCAGAAGGAGAAGGGGCAGGCAAGGTGGGGTCTCTGGACCCCACCAGCAATAATCTGGAATCCCAGAATGGAGCCTTGGTCACTGCAACTCTTCAAACTTAATTTTGCTGCCTGTACTGGACTCTTCCTGAGAGGTGAACAGCCTGGGCATCCTTACTCATGACTGGACCCTCAACCAACAGGCTATCAAGTCTTGACCACTTGGTCCTAGTGACTTTCCCTTTTCTTTCCAGAAGAAGGTCCTCATGTTCCTGGGACTTTGGGATGTGGTAAGGACACACAAATTAGAGATTGTCAGATGCTTTCCTCATTGATCTATGTTGATTTTAAACAGGGAAAGCACAGATCTTTCTCTGATTTTAGGCCCCAGTAATCACACAAAATGATTTGTTTCTTTTGAAGATCATCAAATCTCCTGTGTTGATCTGTCCCCCATTTCCCAGACCCACACCATGTGTTGCTACCAGGCCACTGCTCTCAAGCATTCCCAAATTCATTATGTTTTTAGGAAGTTTAATATAGGCAAGGCTCTTTGGGAGATAAAAACCATTGCAAGACAGGTCCTCTGCCTTTAAGGAAAATATTTTACAGATTAAAAAACAAAACCCAGAAAAACTCACAAAGAATACAACTAGCCAAGAATACTGCTTCTGAGTGAGAATTATAGAAATTGAGAATTCGGAGCGCCTGTGTGGCTCAGTTGGTTAAGCGACTGCCTTCGGCTCAGGTCATGACCCCAGGGTCCTGGGATCGAGTCCCGCATCGGGCTCCCTGCTCAGCAGGGAGTCTGCTTCTCCCTCTGACCCTCCCCCCTCTCATGCTCTCTCTCTATCTTATTCTCTCTCAAATAAATAAATAAAATCTTTCAAAAAAAAAAAAGAAATTGAGAATTCTTCCTTTCACATTCAAACTCCTTGAGGGTAGGGAATGTGTCTTAAATCAATATGCCTAGTGCTTAGCAAATCGTAGATGCTTAATAAATATGTTTAGCAAGTAACTATTAATTCAGCAAATAAATGAACAAATGAAAAAGTGAATTCCTAAACAAATGAACACAGGAACAAGAAGAGAGGGGAGTCATTTTGAGTGATCCAGGAAATTTTATTGTTCAGGAAGACTTTGAAGAATGACTGGAATCAGAAGAAAAAGAGACAGAGCATGTTTCAGGTGGTGGGAAACTACCCAGACGGATGGGTATGGAACCAGAGAACCACTCTTCTAGCGTTGGGTGCCAGCAGATTTGAAAATTGAATATTCAGACCAGCTTAATAGACCAGGATGCAAGACTAAGGAGTATGTCTGTTCCTGTAAGCAAGAATTACTGGAGGGGCACCTGGGTGGCTCAGTCAGTGAGGCATCCAACTCTCGGTTTCAGCTCAGGTCATGATCTCATGGGTTGTGAGATCGAGCCCTAGGCTGGGCTCCATGCTCAGCGGGGAGTCTGCTTGAGATTCTCACTCCCTCTACCCCTCCCCCCTCATGTGCACATGCTCTTTCTCTCTCTCTCTGTCTCTCAAATAAATAAATAAATAAATAAATAAATAAATAAATAAATAAATAAATCTTTAGGGAAAAAAGAAAGAATTGCTAGAGGCCATTAAGCAAGAGGAAGATATAATGAAACAATGTTTTAGGAAGGTGATGTGAAAGGTAGATGAGAGCAGGAAGGGATATGCATCCCTTTCCTTATAAATCCTGTCCTTCCACTAGAACATTTATCCCTGACCTTCAACATGACTCTAGCCTAAGACCCAAGGCAAGCTAAGAAAAGCAGGGCTTAATCTCTTGTCCTCATTTTTCTACCACCTGTCTAAGGGCCATCTTTTCTCTGTAGGCTTTCCTTGTGACCCAGTATGATTTAGCACCCAGATGTTCCTGCTGAAACCAGTCAACTCAATTTTTAAAAATGGCCAAGTTAGCCAAAAATGCTACTTTTTCAACCAAATTACTTTCTGATCAAATCAGCTCTAATAATTGACCATGGCCAATCCAAGCTGGAGCAAACAACCTGCAACCCCTTCTCTTCATTTTCTCTGTCTCAGGCATCCTTGTCCTGCTTTGTCTCCATTTTGGTTTCTTCCATCAGAGTTTACTTCCCTGGTTCTTCTCTTTTACTCAGCAGTGTGCCTTTTCTTTAGAATAAGACTGGAATATGCACCCTGAGCTCTAGCAAAGCAATGTTTCTTAAACAGGCAATGTTTCTTCTCACATTCCCACTGGGAGTCCTTTTAGATCTGTCAAAAAGTTCTGTCCAGCAGCTTGAATTATAGCCACTGTTTTCTCAAGGCCTCTGAGCAACTTCAACTGAACCCAAGGGTCCAGAACATATACATTTCTCCCAAATAATGTTCCATGAAGGCACATCTATCCACCAGAAGGAGTCTCTCCAGAGAAACCTATTTACCTTGGCCACTCTCTCTCATATCTTTCATCTATTTTTATTAGTAATGATAAATATTTCTCTTTTTTGCCTGATAGCATGCTAAATGAGGAGGCCTAAGCAACATCATTATGTCTTTACAGCATTGTTTCAATGTAGTCTTTGGATATCAACTATAATACCTTGTGCTGAGAGTGATGTATATACAAGAAACTACTTTTTGGATTTAGGAGGTCACCTAATGCATGGACTACCAGACTTAGGGGTAGAAGTCTAGAAGGCAAGCACCATGTCATATTCATTTTTGTAGTAAGATTGCTTGACATAAGCTATGGGTTCAGTAAATGTCTATTAAATAAATGGATTAACTCATGAATTATTTCAAGATGTAGTTCACTTAATTCCAGTTGTTTTAACCTCCCAGGCCTTTCCAGTTTTAATCTATACCACTCTAGACTGATTCTTATGTCTATAGCTTTATTAAGTGCATACTTTTGTAAATTTTTGTTTTGAAGCTCTATGCATTTTTCTCATAGGACTCCTTAGTATATCACTGACAGATTAAGGATGGTCACAAATTCTTTGTCACTCTTCCCATTAAAAGGTGGGGGATATTTTCTCTCCCCTTGAATATAGGACTAGCAGTGACTGTTTTGACCCACAGATTATAACAGAAGTGACACTATATCAGTTCAGACCTGACCTTTAAAAAGACCAATTGCTTCTACCTCCATCTCTTGGAGCCCCTCACTGACATTCTGCCTACCATACTGAAGAGACAAGGAGCCCAGATGACCCAGCCTTCTAATTGTCCCCATCAAGGTGCTGGGCTTGGGAGTGAAGCCAACCTGGACCCTCCAGACAACATAGCCACTCTACTGTGAAAAGCCCACATAACATGAGCCATATGAGGACAGTCCATTTGACAGCTCCAGCTGAGCTCCCAGACAACAGCCACCATCAATCACCAGCTATACAAAGGCACCATTTTGGATGCCTGGCTCACTAAAACCTCCACATAATTGCAGCCCCACCTAGCCAATACTTGACTATAACTTCATGAGAGATTGCAAGCAAGAACTACCTGGCAGAGCCCAGTGGACACACAGAACTGTGAATTATAATGACGAATTACTGTTTTAAGCCACTAAGTTTCAAGGTCATTTGTTATACAGAAGTAGATAACCAGAACACACTGCCATATAAACGGAAGTTGAACTGAAGGGCAGGGATTCTTCACTGGCCTTTTCTCTAAGGTTTCTACAATGCCTCCTAGAGAGCTTTGTCTTCAGCTGAGGGAGGATAGTGCATCTCACTTTACAGACAGAAGGATCAAAAATAAATAGGACCTTCTCTACATAGGGACTATGAATAACTCCATATCAGCATGGCTGGCATGTGTCTGCCACCTGCCTTCATGGTATCCTAGCACTGGGAGAGACTGTGGACAGCACCTAATCCATCCCCCTGCCTCCTAATACAACTACTCCCTAAAATAAATCCTACTCAAGAACTCTGCTGGCATTTCTTCTCCCCACTCTTCTTCTTCTCCTCCTCCTTCGTCTTCTTTTTCTTTTTCTTTCTTTCTTTCTTTCTTTCTTTCTTTCTTTCTTTCTTTCTTTCTTTCTCTCTCTCTCCCTTTCTTCTTCTTCTTCTTCTTCTTCTTCTTCTTCTTCTTCTTCTTCTTCTT